>NC_142369.1:9412500-9682500 GCF_059441005.1 Hippichthys cyanospilos
CTGGAGGGAGTGGTGACGCTGGTTGTGAAAAGTATGTCGCCGAGCGTCTCACGAGTTTGCCCATATCGTCCGACCATTTTACTGAGCTCGTTAACAAATCACACAGCTGAGGTAGCTAGAACACTGCGAGTTAGCAGTTCAATTTTTACATGCTTTAACAAGCTTGCTAGCCAAGTAGCTGACAAAATGACCACTAGTTAGCATACAGCTAACGAGCGCGTGGCGGTTTGTTGTCCCCTCTCAGGTCACCTCCGAAAACCAAGCATATGGACACTCTTCAACGCTCATTCAGACAGCGGCTGCTGGGTGGGACTCCACTGTTTGTCCCAGGATGTGGACGCCAACCTGTCCTGGACACAGGAACCCTCACTTTGGACTGCCTATAACATGTTCAGCCCAGACAGCAAAGCCACCGTGCTTCTTGTGTCCCTTCCCTTCCGTGACACGGCACACTTCACGTGTACCTCCAGCCGCAATCCGGAGATGGTCTCAGACAGCATCCGAGTCGAGTGTAAGGCTCCTCGGCCGCCGGCAAGGCCAACAAATTCCTGTTTTCAGCGAGCGCCCCTTTTTGTGTAACAGGTTTGACGACGCCGGAGGGGAAGTTTCGGAATCGGATAGGCCTTTTCCTCTTGGCGGGAATTCTTATTAGTTGCGTTCTGCTGATCGTAGCGCTGAAAAGCTGGAAAGGTGAGCGGCAGGCAACGCATTAGCATGTAGCTTAGAACACGGAAACAAAAAATTCCAGGAAACACTCTGAAATGCACTTCCCTACAGACCTTTTAAAGTTAGTTCCAGAATTGGGCGCGATTCTCTATAGTCATCAACAAAGATTAACCATTGTGGTTTTGTGTTGCAAATTATGGAAAATCCTTTCATTTTTTATGACATAAAAGAATCAATGGGAGAAAAATCACGAGGGAGATCAAATTTCCAGCACGTGATTAAAACATGTACAATTTCATAATGCAACAATTCTGACATTTCTATGTGATTGCAGCTGGACGTGTGAGATTTTGTGTACACATAACTGTCCAAATTTTGGACCATTAAAACCATTATAATTACAGTTTTTGAGATGCATTTCAATAGGATTTATTACATTGCTTTCGCTACGATTTTTGCAATATTCCATTGAGCGGCAGTCAAACTGTCAGCAAACAGAAAATTCTTTGTAGACTTATGTTTCACCTCAAGAGAGTAGTTGGCGGTAGAGACCAGTTAATGGCTATATCTTAAAGTTTCATCATCACTTCATAGACTACAAAGACATACCATATCATTTTTCAATTTTTTAGGGTTCGGGTTTGTATGGATTCTACCGTGTGTATGGATAGAACTGATGCCACTGAATAATTTGAGTGGTTGAAGAAAAATAAAATCATAACTAACTAATTATAGTGCCTTTAAAAGCATTTACAAAATTAGGAAAGAAAATGCAATGTTTATACTTTGCACAAGGGTTAAACAGGCTTGAGTGTAGACTAGAACAAGCTAAAAAGCATGTCAGTGTGGCGGCCATGTTGACAGGGGCAACTTTCCCATTAAAACAATGTGTGGAATGATGGAGCTGCCACATTAGCAGGGGTGACTGCTATAGCAAAGATAATCGAGTAGAGACATTAGCATCTGATGTAGGGATGCAGCTATCACAAAGGAAATGTTTCAAATCGACCTATTTACATGACGGCTGTTGTGTTTTATTTAGTTTTTTTTTCCAGGAGCGAGTCATGTACATGTCTCTCGATCATGCGATTTATTTGTTACAGTTGTTGATTTGTAAAAGCTCTCTCTATCTAATCATAACAGAGGTGAATAAAGGAAGTGCTAACATAGCGGCTCATCAACCCGATTCTCCACCCAAGCACCAAGGTAAGTTTGAATTGTGAAAGTCTGGAAAAAAAAAATGTCTTTCGGCTTTCTTTATATTTGAAGCTTCATATAGACACAAGTCTAACAGTAATCGAGTGGTCTGAGAGAGGATGTGCAGAAAAATATTTTTTCTTGCCCTAGATACCAACTTAGTAGTGTACACTTCTGAAAAAAAAATGTCAACCCAATCACAGCAACAATTGTTAATGCTCTGCGTGAAGGCAAAACACGTGGAAAACGCAGTGAGGTCAATTTCAAATTAAACCTTATTTTACCAAGTAATATATGGACAGGAATCCCTCGGTATGCTTTTATTTTGAAATTATTCTTGTCAGCGCGTCGCGGCGTAACAGCTTGGCTAGTCCCTCTACTACAAAGTTCAATCGTCAAATCGGCACTAACAAACAATTTAATTTACCGGCGGTTCCAACTGTGATATAGCTGTGTCTAGCGTTAATTAGCCGCTAGCTGGCAGCACTTGAGTGCTCCATATAGGCTGGCATGATAGTTGATATAAAATCCAAATTTTATGGTGGCTCTCCAAATACCCCAAATCCTTTATAGTTGCAGACCTAATGTATGAAAATCTAAAATGATTTGTTTTCTTATATTTTGTCAACAGGTCAAGATAAAGAAGAAAGAAGAAGAGCAAAAGATGAAGATTGATAAGATAGTGTTGTTGCCGAGTGACAGCTTTATTTCCAAAATGGACTGAATCCAAATCAAAATTCTAGATTATGAAGACAGTGTGAAAAACATGGCTGTCCTATTCTGTGCATCAATAGGGGGAAGGTGAATTTGATATATTTTACTAATTTATTTTTCTGATTGCTTACTTCCTACATTTCAAACCAGATATTGACGTTCATCTGAAAGTATTGACGAAGAACAAACAAAGAAAGGCTTTTTTAATTTTTGAGTATCTCCCTTTTGTTGTTACACTTTTTACATTTTTTTATTACATTGCTTATTTCAGCTGCCACAAAATGGCGCCTTAAGGGCCGTGTTTTTGCGGGGCCATACGGCTTAGCTGAATCTCGTCATAGAGCGTCTGCACGGGGACCAATGGCGTCTTTGAGTCCGGCGCCGTGGTGAGCACGCTTGTGTACTTCGGTGCCACGTCGCCAATGTCCGCGTAGATAGTCGCCTCCTCGGACTTCCTGCCTGTGCGATCGCAAACAGGAAATGAATTAATTGAGATAAAAGGGGGGAAAAAATGGCCACTAAATTGTGATGTATGGTGTGCCGCAGATGCCAAAAATAACATGTACCTCTCACCGAAGAAAAACAAACTTCTCAAACACACAGACTAAACTCACACCTTAAAAAAAATACATAAAAAATCCACACCATAAAAATGTCTCACACATGCACACAAAATCCCTTACACATAAAAAAATACATAAAGTTTGTGAAAGTTATGAAATCCTCTCACGCAAAAATATGTAGGTTAAATTTATTAACACTCACACAAAAATAAGGAACGGTACGGTCTGTCTTTGTAGTCTGACGACACTTTACAAAGCCTGGTTAACTGGTCTCTACTGCCACCTACTGTCTTTAGGTGAAACCCAAGTCAACAAAGAATTTTCTGTTTGTGGACATAGTTGGACAGCCGCTCAACGGAATGTTGCAAAAATCACAGGAAAATCAATGTCATAAATCCTATTAAAATGCATCTAACGATTTGTAATTACAATAGTTTTATATGGTACAAAATGTGGACAATATTTATTTTTGAACACAAAATCTCACACATCCAGCTGCAATCACATAGAAATGTCAGAATTGTTGCATTTGGACATTTTACGTTTTAATCATCAGCTGGAAACCAACTCACAAGTGTGTTTATTTTCCCTTGATTCTTTTTATATCATAAAAATTAAAATGCATGGCTCCCAACACTGTTACTCACCAAAAATACAAACTGTAAAAGCTCTTATGAGCAAAAAAAAACACTGACTGCCACCGAAAACCCTTAAAAAATTATGTGAGAGCGCAAGATTATGCGTGAAAAAGGGTCAAAATTAAAAGTCAAATTCTGTCAACTAGCAATGGAATTTACGTGGAAGATTTGCTGAGGAATATGAGATTTTTGCTGTTTTTTTTTTTGGGTGGGCTTCGGGTTTTTGTCGCGTAAGTTTTTCTTGTATGAGAGGTCAAAGTTTGTTTTTGGCAAGTATGGCAAATTTTAGGGGGGGTATGTCTCACTTGCTCGCTGGCGCCTGCAGCGACAGGCAGCTGCGACGATGGTGACCATCACGATGAGCAGACAGATAGCTCCAACCCCCACGCTGACCAAAATCACAAAACTTCCTGGATCTAAAACTATGATGTCATCGCCATGAATGCCAGCTCAGTGCGGGTGAAAAAAAAATCGAGCGACTTCCTCACCTGTCGACGATGTGCCGTAGACCGTGTCGTTGGCGCACGTCACGTTCGTCGAGGCGGACTTGGCGCTCACGTTGTTGAAAACTGTGCACGTGACCTCGGTGGCGCCACCCAGTGGCGGCACGCTGACCCAATGCCACCCGCCGATCAGGCTTCGGTTACCTACCCGCACCTCGTACTCTACCGGCTCCCCAACAGCGGGGGCGCTGCAGTGCAGCAGGATGCTGCATGATTGGTTAGCGGTACGCTGCGTGGCGTTCACAGTCACCGCGGGTTCCGCATTTATGGGCTCTATATGGGAAAAGCAAGAAATTGAAACTTTATTTTTCTTCATTGATGCATTTCTTTGCGTCCCTTGCACGTTATTGGCCCATTTACGTTGGATGAATTTATCCCACACATTCATAGTCTGCTTTAATGGGGCGTTTTTCTTCCGCTACTCACTTCTTCTTCACAGGAAGAACTCTTTACGTCTACTTTGGAGTTTCGTGACGTTTTAAAATCACACTTGCACACATAAGCTTACATTCCAGAATAATATGTTAGCGTTTTTCATTTTGTTATTGTTTCACGGATGAGAGATGAGAGGTGCGGTTTCAGACAGTGAGATCTTTCACTTCCAGGTTTGAAATGCCGCCTATGTACCAAATATTTTGTAATTTATATGCATATATTTAACTTAGGAAAGTTTAAAATACCACAATACAGGTCCTTTAAAGCAGAGGTTCTCAACTTTTTTTTTCACTGATTCACTGAAAATGTCTTTTCAGCCAAATTTTCCTCAACTAGTGCAAAGCATTTTGGGTAAAAAAAAAACCCTTAAAACATGCCATCAGTATTTGATTTACGTGTTCAACTTTAGAACCTTTCAAATTTCATTTGTATTTGTCCACTATTTTTTTGTGGATAATATTAATCAACATAAACCGTCGTCTTTTGGCTCGTTGACAAAATCTGTCATCAAAAATAAAAAAAGTTAATTATTTATAATTTCCATTTATAAAGTCCACATAAAAATAAAATAAAAATAAAGAAAAACAAAGTGTTCTGTTTTGGTATTACAGTAGAAATCTCTTCACAAAAATAAATAACTCAATTATGAATATATATTACCTCAAAAAAATAATCAACATAAAGTGTCAGACCTGCTCTCCAAAAGAAATAGTCATAAGTAAATAATTGTCCACAGAAAAATACAACTTTAAATTCAACTTTTGGGGTCATTTGTGTTCACAAAAATACATCATGAACTTGACAGGTAACGAGAGGTGGCACATGACAAGTTGGGTCCAACCATTCTAGTATGGAGGAGAATCTGCCATTTTATGATAACGAAATTGAATAATTTCCCGAACATAAAACTTGTTTCATGAATTTATATTTTCCAGAAACAATTCATTAGATTTTTGCATGTTTGTTTGTTTTATTTAAAATCTTTTGGATCCCCTGAAGTTACTTCGTACCCCCATTTGAGAACCACTGCTTTAAAAGATGCATGCTAAAACATACCGTCAGCAAAAAAATAAATCAACATACATAATGTTCTCCGATTAGTTTATCTCTAACTGCATAATGTACACATCGCAATGTTTTTGAATTGGTTTATCGCTGCTAGCGTACGTACCGTGCATATTTCATCGCTTACGTTCCTGCAGCGTTCAAGTCATTCAAGTGGAGCGCTTTTTTGCGAACCCTAGATTTTGTGAACCCTAACCCTGTTTCGCTTTAAGATCTTGCAAGCACAGCTCATTACGTTGCACGCATATTTCTTCCCGTTTGTATCCAACACACAACATATGAAGTTGCATACTTTCTTCCATATTTCATGACTACAAAGTTAGCCACTCATGTTTGTTATGGATCTTGCAACTTATTCACGCTTAATTCCTGACCAACGGGACTGTGCCCGATCCTGGCTGGCATTACCGTGAACTTTCAGCCTGATTTCCACCGTGTTTCGTTGCTTGTCGTTGACGGCGGATACGAACATGTAGACACCCGAATCCATCAAAGTCACAGCTCTCAACGTCAGACTGAAGTTACGGCGATTTAGTTGCGCTCTCCCGGTGAACTGGCCCGCCTCCGTAGCGTCCTCTTTGTCCTCTGCGGAAACCACTTTCTTGCTGTTGTAGGTCCAGCGCGCAAAGGTGACGTTTTCGCTCGGTAAACACGAAGGGAGCTCCACCATGTCGCCGGTTCGTCCGTGGAATTCGCGTTGGCATCCCGGTGCTTCTGTAACGAAGAAGGACAACGACGCCGCGTATGGAAGCAGACGACCGTAAGTTATGAAGTTTTGTTTCCGAGGCACGTAAGGATATCGCTCGAAATTCTACGCGGGGTTCGCCGTAAGTTTGCACGAGATGTTGACGGTTTACTGGTTTCTGCTTCTTCCTTGACAATCATGCCATGTTTTTGCGGTTCATTAAAAAAATGCTCAACAGGATAATGTACAGGTAGCCTCAAAACCCGACACGGAGTTGCATGCACGTGCGGCTTGACAAGATTTGTGGGCTCTCCTGAGTCCTATTAAAGCAAAGAGGAACAACAGCAACGTTCTGGAAGCAAAGAGGAAGTGCGACTATGGACGAGCTGACATAAGCAACAAGGATAAAGACTCCACCATTTTTTTTTCATACTAGACATGACTTGAAGATCGACGCCAACCATGAACTTTCAAAAAAAAAAAAAGCGTGATCGAAACGTACCGTGGAGACCGGCCAGCAGGATCCACGCGCTGCCGTAGCACAGGAAGTAACGCAGGCCACCGGTAGCCATCGCACTCTTTCAACTTCAGCTGAATCTGCAGACCAAGGGGCATGTCCAACCATCCCATAGACAGTGAAAACTAAAAGAGGCGGAGCATCACTCTTACCACTTCATTATCATTCGGAGCAGGGCAGAACCTTGCCACAACAAGTAAAACCTAATCAAAGTGGAACTGTTTTTCTCATGCTACAGAAGACTTTGAGGAAAATGTTGAAAACTAGCATCTCACACATTTAAAGACATGGTATAGAGTTTTTAGTCAAACCTTGATCGCAGATTAAACACATTATTTCCCCACAGTGCAAAATGTTCTTGAGAGAAATCTACTAAGTGAAATAGAAGTTTAGAAGAAATGACACTGCAAAAGTGTGGGCCAAGCTCTATTTAGGTTTCCTGCTTGTGGTTTTGTTCGAGATCATCTGTTAGTTGTGGCTTGTCGCGTCAATTCACCCGAAACTCAAAGACCTAACAAAAAGACTTACGATAATATCTAACTTTTTGATATTGTAAATACAAGTCTAAGAGAAAAGACTCATCTCCAACAGCTGGGATTACCAATTAATACTAAATGATTGAAATGGCAGGAGCGCACTTTGACTCCAGTAAACCTCAAATGTCCTGATTTTTCAAATTTCAGTTTTAGACTGAAAATATCAATGGGAGAGACAGTGAGAATAACAAATGGGAAGATTGCTTGAAATATTGCACACAGATACAGTAAATAACAGAAATAGCTAGCAAGATAGCTAACTAGCTAGAATCTAGCTAGTTAGCTATCTGCGATTTTATTTACCAAGGGAGTGAAAAAAAAATACAAACCTGCCCCCTGAACCTAATAGAGTTGTGCCATTACCTGAAATCAAATATTTGTAATAATTGTTGGCATTGTAGTGGACCTTTGGACCACTCTTCTTTGCAGAATTGTTTAAACTCTGCCTTGGTGGGGTGTCACTCATCAACTGCCCGTTTCTTGTCACACTGCAGCATTGCAATTGAATTTCACCCCGGACTTTCACTCCAAAACTTTCATTTTGTTCTTTGTGAGCCATTCTGAGGTGGACCAACTTTCAACTCAACTCCAATCCCAACGTTATTAATCCCTTCTGAAGGTTCCCTAGGGAAATTGTGTGTTTGAGATCATTGTACTGCTCTATGGTCCATGAGGGCTTGAGTTTGAGAGCATAAACCTTCAGGATCTTCTGACAGACAGCCGAATTTATTTTTATGTCTGTCGCGGCAATTTGTCCTGGTCATGAGGAAGCAAAGCAGCCCCGGGCCATCACACTGCCAACACCACACTTTCCTGTTGGCATTGTGTTTTTTTTCAATCAAAACTGCACCGTTTTGGATGCCATTTTGGCCAGGGTCTTATGAACTGTAACTGAGGCCACCAGTTTTCTGCAAGTTTTTCTTGGTTCTATTGTGACCTCCTGGATGAGGGTTAGGGTTTAGGGTCATCACGCTTTAGGAGTAATCTTTGTTGGTCCACCTCTTCTGGGAATGTTTGGCACTATTCAGTTTTCTCCATCTATGAAGAATGCCTGTACCATTTGTGCACTGGAGTGTTTTGAGACTGATAAACATTTTTTTTCTTTTTTTTTTTAGGAAGTTGAAAATTGATTCAACAAAAATAGTGGCAACTAAGGGCCCCGATCATCATCAATTAGAAACTGCATCTTCTATACAGCTGTAACTTGTCACCGCTTTCGATTTGTTTTGATGAAATGAAACCTTTACGAGTGAATATGAAAAAAAATTCGCAGAAATCAGGAAGGGGCCAAATACTTTTTCACGGCACGGTATATATAGATAAACACAGTCACACATACCGTCTAGCTAGCTGGTTAAAGAGGCTGCCTGATTGAAAAAGACAGAGGAAAAGACAAGACAAAAAAATGAGAAGATAGCTAACTCGATACACACACAGACAGCATTTATACATGCTAGGTTTTGCTTGCGGGCTCCATCTTGTTCATTGGTTTTGTCCTGTCAGGCACACACACCTCCAAAATTGACATTTAGACTTTAATATGCTGAGGCAATCAATACAATTTGCAAGTTAATGTTCAAACAAAAACAGAAAATAACATGTTTCTGAAAGTGACTTTAGTGACTTACAGGATTAGTGACATTCAAAGGCACGTGGGAGTAGTGGCGAGCAAGCGACCATGATTCCACTTCCTGTCTGTGCTTCAAACATTGCTGATTCGCACGCTGAGCGCGCCGCCGTCTCGCCCTCGCCGCCCCTTTCCTCCCCCTCGGAAGCGCTCTTCTAGCCGCATCTTCTCTGGGTCCGCTCCTTCTTTGCCGGACGGCGGCTGGGCGATGGATCGCGGCGGCGGCGGCTGCGTTTTAGCAACCTTGTCGAAGAAGGCGAAGTTGGCCACGTAGCCCCCCGAAGTGGATAACGACATGACGGGTGGGAATTCGTAGCCCCAGAGGATCTCGTCGGGAAGGTACGAGGTGCGCACCTGGCAGGTGGCAGACGTCGGCTCCACCGTGGCGCTCAGGATGACCAACAGCTCGAAATCGGCTGCCCAGCCGCCACCTAGCAGATGCGGGAGGAGCGGCTCTCAAACTGGGGTTCCCGGACTCTCATCGGTCACGTGACAATGCCGCCTAAGGTCTCTGCGCACCGAGCCGACCTCGGGGGTCGGAACTCCTCTTGAAGTTTTTATGTGAGTCAGATGGTTCTTTCTTAGTGTGAGCCTTTTGTAGGGTCATGTAAATATTTTTTCCTGTGAGAGGTGAATTTTGTTCTACATGAGTTTTTAGGTCTGTGACAAGTCTTGTGTGAGTTTTTTATGCAGGTGAAAGTTTTTGGGCGTGTATCAAATTTTTGTGTGAGTTTTGTGGTGCGGCAAAACACCGTCGGAATTTGTCGCGGGGAGTCGGAAAATGTTTTCCGGCCAATTCAGCTTGTTGAAACGGTTAGCGGCTGTTAGAGCAAGCTTTAATCTCAGTGGCTGTTTAGCTAGCGAATCGGAGCATAAAATTAGACCAGAACTGGATGTGGCAGACGCAGAAAAAACGAACAGGGCGAAAGTCAAAACTTTCATCACTTACAGCATCATTTCTGTCATTTATTTGCATATTAATAAACCTACGGACGTGACAGCAGGTATCCTACAGCATTGTGCAACATGTACACCATGAGGGGACTATCGCCACCTATGGCACGGAGAAGTACTGCATCAAACGCATGTGTAGAAGGTATGTCGTAGTTGGCCTATCTGCAGTGTGTTCATAGTCATTTTTCAGTTTTTTGTTCCACGATGTTTCATTGTTGGTTGGTGTGTAGAGGGCCTCACTCACTTCAATTGCGTCTGATAGCGGGCCTACCTTTGGCGGCCCAGTCCTGCAAGGGGCTACTGTCGTCGATGATGTGGTAGAAGGTCAACGGGATGATGAGGAAGGGGCTGTCGCTGGACGTGTCCACCTGAAAGGAAACGTTCCGCTGGTCCAGACGCAGCGCCTCGCCCTCCTCACTCAGGGTTGTCTGCAGCAGCTTCCCCGTCACCTGAAGGTCAACGCGGGCAATTTGAATACAGGCGACCAAGTCCCGACAAGGAAGTTACGGAAGTTCCTTATTATCCGCTTGGGCGAGAAACTAAAAGCTCCAATAAATTTCCATGCTAGTGGCCCTTGAAATATTTTTTGCTCTATGCGATGGAGTTTGAAAGACCTGACACCCCAGCAGCAGGCTCTTGCGCATGTTGGCGACACGGACCATGAGGCACGGCCGTCCCTCGAGCGTGGACACCACGGCGTGCTGGCTGAACTTGACCGTTTCTCCCCGCTTCTTGGGGCGCGCGACCTACAAGCACGGGAAGCGGGTGAGGCGGAGACGGCGGGTGCCGACGACGGTGCGCTGGCGGCTCACCTTGGCGAGGAAGGTGCCGGTGATGAAGATCTCCATCACCATGGTGACCACCAGCTGGACGATGAGCAGCACGATGGCGGCGGGACACTCCTCCGTGATGACTCGGAAGCCGTACCCGATGGTGGTCTGCGACTCCAGCGAGAAGAGGAAAGCGCCCGTCAGCGTCCGGACCTCCGTGACGCACATCGTGTGGTTAGAGGCCAGGGCCAAGTCTAGAGGGAAAAAAAAAAGGACGCTCACATATAAGGTACATGTTCTCCAAAAACACTCACCAAAGATTCTCTCACTCTCAGTTAAAGCTAACACATATGACAATCCTCTCAATGTGCAAAAAAAACTTATACAACAAAATACTCCCACTAACAGTTAATAAACCCTCTCACACATACCCAAGCCCCCAAAACACAACTAGCCTTACACCCTCCCCCCTAAATTATCAAACCTGTGCACCAAAAAACTATTTAGATGAACAAAAAAAGCTCACACGCCGTATAGATCCAAAATTGCTCTCACGCTGATGCATCCAAAATTGTTTAAATGAACCAAAAAATCTCTCGCTCACCAATAAACTCACACAGTCTGGTTAAACTCTCAGGCACATATCAAAATCCTCTCACAGTACAAACAAATCATCTTACACTACAAAATACTTTCGCTCAAAGCCCCCCAAACACAACTTGTCTTACATCGCACCCACAAAAAAAATCAATAAAAATCATCAGACACAAAAAACTAAATGAGCCCCCCAAAAAAATCTCATACAACCTCTCACAGTAAAAAAACCCCTTGTTGTTTTAGGTGAATGTAAGGATGGTTTTGTGAAACCTTGTGTGTTAATTTTGTGTATTTTTTTTTGGAGGGGTGCTGTTGAAGAGGGGTTGAGGGTGACATTTTTTTGTGTATGTCAGTTATTTTGGCGAGTGAGTCTTTTTGGTGGCTGTGGGAATTTTTTTAGGTGCACCATAAATTTCTTTACCTGTGAGACATTTTTTTAATGAAGTGACTTTTTATTAGATGATTTGATGTGTGTATTTTGAGGGGAATTTATGTTTGTTTTTTTCCTACGAGAGAGTTTTTCTTGAGAGTTTTTTGTGAGTTAAAGGTATTTAGATGTGAATGAGAGAGGCTTTTTAGCATGTGAGTCGTTCGGTTGGCGTGATAGCTTTTTGTGGGATTTTTTTGCGTGTGTGTTGGAGATTTTTTTGTGTGAGAGATTTTTTTTTTACGCGTGAGTTTATTTTTTCTTGCGCTCTGAAGAGGTTAATGATATTTTTGCTGCGTGGGGCACTCGATACCTTTTCCACTCACCTGCCAAGTCGCCGTGCATGGCGGCCACCAGGTACCAGAGCAAGCCGAAGAGGAACCAGGTGCCGGCAAAGGTGGCGCAGAACAAGAAGAATTTGTAACGCCACTGCATGTCCAAGAAGGTGGTCCAAAGGTCACGCAGGTAGAGCGCCCGGCGCCCGCTCACGTGCTCGATCAGCACGTTGCTCCGTCCGTCTTTGGAGAGGACGCGGCGCCGCCGATGTCCTTCGCCCGCGTCCCCCGCCGTCGGGCTCAGCAGCGGCACCGTGTGGGAGTGGCTTATCATCTGGGGGGAGGAGTCTTGCGAGGAGGGGGGCGTGGCCAACGTCATGGCGGCTGCTGCTGCTTCCTAACGGGAGGTGAAACATTTTGTTGGATTTTTTTCCCATTAACGGCGGCATCAAAGGAAAAGGTGCGCCTCTGGAACTATGACGCAAAGTCCAAAAAAATGCCATGAGTACGACCTACCTTGAGTGTGTGTGTGTGTGTGTGTGTGTGTGTGTGCCTGCCTGTGTCTCTTTTTCTTTTTACTGCATTTGTGTGTCTATGTAGATATGTGTGTGCCTGAATGTACAGTATTGTTGTGTTTGTGTGTGTCCATGTGCATCTATTCAGCGTGTATTTTGGAATATTTGTGTTTATTTTTTGTTGAGGAATGTGTTTGTGTGTGTGAGTTTGTGTATTTGTTTTCTTGTTTGTATGTTTTTTGTATCCAACAACTACTGTATGTTTGTGTATTTAATGTCAGTGTATGTGTTTGTATATTTTGGCGGGTCTTTGTATGTACATTGTTTGTGTATCTGAACATTTGTATGCTTGTGTATATGTGTTGTGTATCTTTGTGTATGTGTGTGTGTTTGTGTACTAGTGTGTCTTTCTGTATGTTTTGTGTATGTGTATTTGTTTTTACGTATTTGTATGCATGTGTGTCTGTTATTTATATGTCCAACAACATGCTTGTGTATTTAATTTAATTCAGTGTATGTTTGGTGTGTGTGTCTATATACGTTTCGCTTGTGTGTGACTGTACATTTGTGTACGTTTTACTCTTTATCTTTGTGTATCTTTATGAATGTGTTTTTAAACTAGTGTGTTCCTGTATACTTGTGTGTCTTTCTGTGTGTGTGTGTGTGTGTGTGTGTACATTTTTGTGTGCATTTGTGTTTAGCGTGTGTGCTTGTGTATTTGTGTCTGCACGCCTATTTTTGTGTATTTGTTTTGTCAGCCTGTATGTGTCTGTATATTTTATATACAGTATATTCTATATGTACACATGCAGTAGTTTTTTGTGTCTGAACATTTGTTTCTTTGTGTACTGTATGTTGTGTTTCTTTCTGCATGTGTGTATATGTGAATGGATTATTTTGTATTTCTGTCTTCGTGTTTGTGTACTCGTGATTTTCTGCATGTGTGTCAATTTCTTTGCATCTGTGTGTGTGTATTTTTGTGTCTAAGAATGTTTGTTTTTTCAGTGTGCATTACATTTGTTTTTATAGCTTGTACTTGTTTTTTATAGGTGTGTGTTTGTGTAGTAATTTTTGAGTGTTAATACGTGTATGTGTGTATGTATGAATGGATGAGTGTAAATGAGTGCTTGCGTGCGTTTATGCACAAGCTTACTTTGTCTTGTTAGACACGAGGACAAAAGACTCGTTGAAAAAGCCATGGGGGAGTGCGTTTGTGAATGTGTGTGTGTCTAAGGTGGGCGTGGACAAGAATGTAACAGCACAGAATTCAAGTAGAAGTCATTAAAAAGTCGCTATGGCGATTTGAAGCTATAATGGTCATTGCAGAGTGGTCAAGTGGGGAATCCAAAGCAAACAAATTGTGTCTTTGCAGAGGTGTGCAGAGTAACCCCTGGGGGAAATTCAAACCCAACGCTGGCTTTTTGATGTGATGTGTATGGATCAAAGGAAAAGGATAAAAAAAACCATTAGGAGGCTAAAAGATTGTCAAAACATGACGACTTTCAATATCCCACGTTGCCGCCCCTTCTAAATGCATGCAAATGGGCGGTCGAGAGGTACACTCGATAAGTGTCAAATTTAATCCATGCTGGGCTCATTTCTTGCTATTCAGAATCGGAAATATTGTCAATTTTGGAGATATTAAAAACCTGATTTTTTTATCGTGTACAGTATTTCCCCCGACTTTTGCATTCATCCTTTCCACGGCAACTCGGGGCACAGTAGAAATTTTTATGTTGACATCCCAAAACCACCAGGTGGTGCTAGTGGCCGATTTATGACATTTGCAAGCCTTTCATTGACTTCACTGATTGGCTTAGCCTGGTCTCCCCAGAATGCAAAAGTCTTCAAAAGTCCTAATACTCTAATTATGACATCATACATTCCTATACATCATAGTTACTTTTGCTAACATTGTGACATGTGACTATCAATTGCTTTCTTTGACATTTAACATTAATTACTAATTCTTGTTCTGATTAAACTTGCATTCACATTGAAAAAGGTTTCAAAATTCTTTAGATTAATCTCATTTTTTTGTAGCACAAAAAAAAATTGAATATGGGTAAAGCCAGAGGTGTGTAAACCTTTGTCGCCAGTTGTACATGCGAATATTCAAATTAAACCTGTTTTTTTGCTCATCGACACACTAAAATGTAAGACAAAGTAAACGTACCTTTACACGACCTTTCACCTTTTCATGTCGTAGCGTCCACCGGCGCCGGCAGTGCTGGTGGTACTGGTCCCAGCGGCTCCCAATGCAGCTGTAACTCAGCCCCCACCCTCCATGAGAAAACCACCACAAGTGACATTTTTCATTCATTCAACCCCAACCCCCGGCTCCACCGCCCCATGCTGACTGAGGCCGCCTTTGTGTGTGTCATGTTCTCATTTGATGTAATAATTAATATATTCTAAGCGTTGTTCTGAGTTTGTAGGCGTGTGCTGTTTTGGTTTGTTTTTCTAACTTGTTATTTAATGGGAATAGAATTCTTAAATCATAAACACCCATATTAGCTTGACTGTACTATAATATTTAAAGTCCCACAAATATAAGTAAAGAGAACAGAAATGTGAAGTGAAAAGGCCATCCCATAATTAAATGAGACCCCGTCCTTAAATGAGAACTTTTTCACACACCACTCATTGGCCGGAATCGCATTTGAAAAAAATTGGAGGTGTCATCCACACTGCCATTAAAAATAAAATATGAGTCATATAGGGGCAAAAAAAACATAATACAAAAACGGATTAGTGAACTATAGCCTAAGCCATGTCCCAACCTGACTTCACACAAAACACACTTAGTTTCGATTCATCCATCGAAAATGTATGGCCCCCAAATGTGCGGCGCATTTTCATCCTCCAATCACTAGGTGGCACTGTGACAAAAAACAAGGCTCCAAAAGGGGAGGTCCTGAAATGAAAATCCTTTAAATAGTAGCATTACCGGTCAATCACTTCAAAACTTTATTTGAAATTTTGAGTTTTTTTTTTTTTTAAACATGTTCCCAAAATAGGACATTTTTGTTGATAATAGTTTAATGTGCACAAAGCTGTATTCACAAAGTTTTTTTCTTTTTGTGTATTTTTATTTAAAATTGTTCCAACAGATCACGATAGAATTGTAACGAATCAGACAATGTTGGCACAGTACTCTGTTTTAAATACTTTTTCCCTCAACCAAAAATGCTTTGCGCTGGAAAAAAATTTACCACTGACAAAAATTAGAGAACTACTGTTCTACAAAATATATCATCCATTTATTTCATGTCATGACAAATCTCCTCAGTCACATTTTAAAACTCTTTAAATGCTGTTGTTGGGGTCACCTGAAAAGCGCTAATTTTTGGCGTACAAAATTTTGGCCCAATGCCAAATTGGACATCAGTAGAAAAAAATGCATAAATTGCTTTAAATCTTTTGACATTGGTGCAAATTAGCAACATTTTTTTGAGAAAATGCATACAGTACATGAAGATAATGTAATGTCCTACTTTAAGAATGTTTTTCTCACTTGTTTCTCTCAACTGATAAACACAAGCTTTAATAAATGTGATTTTCTTTGTAAAACAAACAACAAAAAAGTCACAAATAAAGGCTTGTACATGTGTATTTCAAGCATCTGAATTAGTGCATTCCTCACTAACACACTTATGTTTCTTAATGTGACCCTTCTGAGAAAAGCTTTGGCCACAAACTGAGCAGTCAAAAGGTTTCTCTCCAGTGTGTAACCTTGAGTGTCTTCTCAAGTTTGCATTCTGAGAAAATTTTTGACCACAAATTGAGCAAGCGAAGGGTTGCTCACCTGTGTGCGTTCTTGTGTGAATTTTTAAGTTTCCCTTCTGAGAGAATCTTTGACCACAAATTGAGCAGTCAAATGGTTTCTCACCTGTGTGTACTCTTGCGTGTATTTTTAAGTTTGTCTTCCAAAAGAATCTTTGACCACAGATTGAGCACTCAAACGATTTCTTACCAGTATGTGGATGGATGTGTATTTTAAAGTATGTCTTATGATGCAAACTTTGGCTACATTCAGTACATGCAAAATGTTTCTCTCCTGTGTGAGTTCTTGTTTGACTTAAATGTTTCTTCTGAGAGAAAATTTTGCCACAAACTGAGCAAGCATAATCTTTGTTTACAGAGTGTATTCTCATGTGTTCTTTCATTTTTTGCGCGTAAACAAAAGCTTTCCCACACTGTGAACATTTCCAGCGTTTGTTGCCAGTGTGACAAGTCGTATCCCCTTCAGACTCTTCATCATCATCATTATCATCAGTGTCGGAAGAGTGTGATGTTAGGTCATCACTGTCTGTCGTGTCCTCACTGTCTGACATCGGAGCTAAGAGGCCATCTGCTTGTGATCCTCCATCACCTTCCGTCTCCATGCGTCGACATGAGCTACTGTCTAGAGGCCCCGCCCCCTCGCTCGCCTCATTTTGACCTTCGTCTTCACTCTTCAACCTGTCACCAGTCAATGGCAACTTGCATATATCCTCCTCCTGCTCCTCTTTTTTGATGTAAGAGTGCTCTTCCTCCTTGACCTTCACCAGAGGCTGCTCAGGCTCCTCCTCTTTTTTAATAATAAGGGCCTGCTGCTCCTCTTCCTCTTCAATGTGAGGGGGCTCTGGTTTGTGCTGCTCCTCTTCCTCTTTAATGTGAGGGGGTTCTGGTTCGAGCTGCTCAGGACAAACACCTGTATTGATGTCTGCAAAACACAACCATAGGAGAGTCAGATGAGTTACAAATTCTACGTACGTTTTCTTTGTTGTGTACACATTAACAATCATCTCTATTATAACATTTTTAAGGCCTTTAGGCCTTAACAACAATGAAATGAGAATCCCCAAACTATTCTACATTATTATTTTACACGGTTTTTTTTTTACTCAGTATAAAAAAATAATGTTACTAATATTAAATGTGAGTCTGAGAAGGTTAATTTGATTATTTTCATGTGTGACTCATGTTTCTTAAACAGACTCCTAAAAAGTGTTTATTTGTAGCTTCAGTTTAATTTTATAGACATCCAATTTTGAGGTGTAGTATTTAACGTCATACAAACATCCATTTTGAACAATTTTATGTTATTATTGTTTAGTAAAAACAAAACCTTGCAGGTCGTTGAGACCCTCCCTCAAAAAAAAAAAAATCGCACAAAATTAATTCAAACTCAATTAAATTAAATCGAGTCTGGGATGAAACTATGCCAAAACTTAGGATCATTTTCCAAAATGGAAAACGTTTTCCTAGTCGCTTAGAACTACTGTACTTTAAAATAATAATTGTTTATTTCTATATTATAACATTTTAAATTTATAAGGCAAATCACATAGACCGCTGTTAGTTTCCAGAACGTTTTTGATTTTGAAATGTTGGTTTTACTTATTAATGTGGACAATTTTAAAATGCGCAAGGGGGAATGTTTCCAAAACTTTTTGGGGGTGTTTTCATTCGCGCAGACTTGTAGTTTTTCCAAGTGGAGTTGCCGTAGATTTCCCACCGGAGAGCTACTTCTTTTTAACACCACAAACGCAAAACTGTGCATTTTTTAAAAACATTTGGATCAACGTGTACTCAAGCTTAAACGCATTACATCCATCAATACGTTTCTAGATAAACATCTTAGGTTACATGTTGGCCCGGGCCTGAAAATTGACCCATTGTACGTGGAGCTTTTCAGTCGAATTTAGCTTTGGTTGCTAGCGGCTAACAAAGAGGCGTTTGCGATCTCCACATCGAGCCGGAAATCAAGTGCGGGCGTAAAAGCGTTGAGACTGTCGCGTTAATTGTGCACACATACAGCAAAGTAGTTGAAGGGGACTTGGGTGATCAAATGAAGACACCGTGAATTACTCGACGCCGTTTGGAAGATGAAGCCGAGAAACGTGCTTCATTGTGCAGGTAGGTTAACTTCATATTCTCGCTTTCGATTTTTAAAGCATTCGCACGCCTCGGCGAAAGAATACTTCACATTGATAAACAAATAAAAAAAAACGTTGAATCATCTACGACGTTTTGCATGTACTGTAGTTGAAAGTGAGTCTGGGTACAGCGGCGTGATAGCACCCCCTGTTGGTGGGAGGCTAAGACAACATCGCGCGGGAGAAAGAGCAGGCTCTTTTTGTGGCAGCGGCATGCAGTGTGGCGACTGTGTGGCAGCTGCCACCGAGAGCCACGGGTAGCCACACTTGATGCCACCAGTAGCCACTCTTTCCGAGGCATTTCCATGTTCGTCTGTGGCTGCTGCCACCGGTAGCCACACTTGATGCCACCAGTAGCCACTCTTTCCGAGGCATTTCCATGTTCGTCTGTGGCTGCTGCCACCGGTAGCCACACTTGATGCCACCAGTAGCCACTCTTTCCGAGGCATTTCCATGTTCGTCTGTGGCTGCTGCAACCGGTAGCCACACTTGTTGCCACTCTTTCTGAGGCATTTCCTTGTTCCCTCTGTGGCTTGGCTTCACCTCCACGTTATTCTTTTTCGTGTTAGACTTGCAATGTGTTGTTGTTGGTTTGTATAGTTGCTTTTATTTCACCCATTATTGTGTGGATTCCTCTTTCGTCGTCGCTGCCGTTGCATTTTCCTCGGTCTTTTTTTTTTATAAATGTTTCTCTTATTTTCATTTCATGTATGTTTTTTAGATGTACTGGTATTGTATCTTATTTAGTGTGGACTGTGTTTTCATTTATTCACATTTGTATTATGTTCTATCACGCAATGACCGGAAGAGGCGTCTCCAGAGTTACTACGAGCGATGCAAATGAGTAGTCACGGTCGATGCAAATGAGTAGTCACGGTCGATGCAAATGAGTAGTCACGATCGATGCAAATGAGAAGCCACGAGCTATCCAATGAGCTGCAAGCAATGGCCGACATTTCACCGGCTATCCAATGCGCGGCAGGTAATGGCGGACTGGGCGTCGCTATATTGTAATACGGGGACTCCTCGTCGCCCAGCTGTCCAGTGAGCTGCAAGCAATGGCGGACGGGGCGTCTCCCGACGTGTCTTGAGCATGCAAATGAGTAGGCTGTTACCAGTATGTTGCTCAGTTTTTGCTCAAACTTAAAAACTGAGCAACATACTGGTAACAGCCTACTCATTTGCATGCTCAAGACACGTCGGGAGACGCCCCGTCCGCCATTGCTTGCAGCTCACTGGACAGCTGGGCGACGAGGAGTCCCCGTATTACAATATAGCGACGCCCAGTCCGCCATTACCTGCCGCGCATTGGATAGCCGGTGAAATGTCGGCCATTGCTTGCAGCTCATTGGATAGCTCGTGGCTTCTCATTTGCATCGATCGTGACTACTCATTTGCATCGACCGTGACTACTCATTTGCATCGATCGTGACTACTCGTTTGCATCCATCGCGACTCCTCTTTTTTATTATTATTATTAATATAAAAGAATGCAATACAATGCAAAAATTAACAAAAAAAACAACAACGCTAGGGGGACACAACCAAAAACTTAAAAACTGAGCAACATACTGGTAACAGCCTACTCATTTGCATGCTCAAGACACGTCGGGAGACGCCCCGTCCGCCATTGCTTGCAGCTCACTGGACAGCTGGGCGACGAGGAGTCCCCGTATTACAATATAGCGACGCCCAGTCCGCCATTACCTGCCGCGCATTGGATAGCCGGTGAAATGTCGGCCATTGCTTGCAGCTCATTGGATAGCTCGTGGCTTCTCATTTGCATCGATCGTGACTACTCATTTGCATCGACCGTGACTACTCATTTGCATCGACCGTGACTACTCATTTGCATCGACCGTGACTACTCGTTTGCATCGCTCGTAGTAACTCTGGAGACGCCTCTTCTGGTCATTGCGTGATAGAACATAATACAAATGTGAATAAATGAAAACACAGTCCACACTAAATAAGATACAATACCAGTACATCTAAAAAACATACATGAAATGAAAATAAGAGAAACATATTTATAAAAAAAAAAGACCGAGGAAAATGCAACGGCAGCGACGACGAAAGAGGAATCCACACAATAATGGGTGAAATAAAAGCAACTATACAAACCAACAACAACACATTGCAAGTCTAACACGAAAAAGAATAACGTGGAGGTGAAGCCAAGCCACAGAGGGAACAAGGAAATGCCTCAGAAAGAGTGGCAACAAGTGTGGCTACCGGTTGCAGCAGCCACAGACGAACATGGAAATGCCTCGGAAAGAGTGGCTACTGGTGGCATCAAGTGTGGCTACCGGTGGCAGCAGCCACAGACGAACATGGAAATGCCTCGGAAAGAGTGGCTACTGGTGGCATCAAGTGTGGCTACCCGTGGCTCTCGGTGGCAGCTGCCACACAGTCGCCACACTGCATGCCGCTGCCACAAAAAGAGCCTGCTCTTACTGTCGCGCGGTGCATGTACAGTATTACGTGTAAAAGAAACTCGATAAAGAGCTTTTGCGCAAACGATATGCTTTAACACTTTGACGAAACCGCCTTTTTGTTTAAACGCTACGCATACACGGTAAAAAAAAAAAAACACAATCTGTCTAGTTTCCTAGTAACGTAATTCCAAGGTGGTTTACAGTACTGCACTATGAAAGTGCTGCCCGCCCCGAACAACAAATCCTACCTGAAGTATTCGAGATACTGCTCCCAATATTTGTTTTCTCGCGGCGTCTTTTCTCCCGGGATTTGTCATAACCCAACCACAGAGTTGGATACGGGTGCTGCTCCGTGGGTTTTTTGTCCACAAAATGAAATGAGCAAACGAATAAATTTTTGGGCGGCGTTTTCAATTTAAGGTTTTTCAGCCAAATCTTTCTTGATTCGTAGTCCCGGGGTAAACTGTGGAAACGAAAGCGTTTCTCACAAGAACATTCTTTCTTCGTCAGGGGTGCGTGTTCAAAACACGGCTGCATTAGCCACAGATTTAACTTCCTCCGGTTGTTTGTGCAGCCACGAACGGAACAACAAGTTCCCGAACTGCGTAAAGACATCGTAAATGCAGAAATAAAATTATAAACGTTCAATTTACCCACGCCGGCAAACGAAAACAGCTAACATTAAATGCTTTTCAATTACTTCCGGATTTCACCGGAAATTGCGCACTTACTTGTTTCCCGATGAGAGCCTTTAATAATAAGGTGGAAATAAATTGAGACAAATAAGATAAATTCACCTTCTGGATAAGATCGCAAAAACATAAAAAGAAATAGGAAATAAAGTTGACAGGATCACTGCTACTATAGAGAGAAGTAGTAACATTGATATCGATTCAGTTACAGTATGCAATTCTTGAGTACAAGTGACTGATAGCGATATCAAGTACAGATATTGATAGTGCTTTTGATACACAGGCCCCCCCCCTCCCACACACACACAAGACAATGACAGATCACTTTAGAGAAATGTGCTTTAAAATTTTGTTTGAAGTAACACTTAGAATAAATCTTCAATGCTTACTGTATGATCATGAATATATGAGGCCAGTATCACTTCTGACAGGACCAGCACTCAAAAAAGTGCAATGTTGAACTTCGTGCATGTTTTTCCACATATTCTGTAACCAAGTATAGCTTCCCCAGCACAAATCAACCTGCCAAACAGTAAGTAGTCATTTTAATTCATATGGCTGTCTTAATAACATCCATTATTAATATAACCCTATGTTTATTTACAGACATCAGTAAAGATGTTTGTCTTGAGCAACAGGAGCCAGATCCTCCTCATATTAAGGAGGAATAGGAGGATGAAGAGGTCACTTTGAAGAGGTAGAGGAGCAGTACTCCCTTGACATCAAAAAAGAGGAGGAGCCAAGAGGAAGGGGCCCTTGTATTAAAGAGGAGGGACAAGACCCCCACTACATTAAAGAGGAGGACCAAGATAATTGCAGCTTGCCATTGACCGGTGACCCTTTTGAAGAGTGAGGTGAGCAGAGGGGCGGAGCTTCCAAGCAGCGGTTCATGTCAACACCTGCCAACAGAAGATGATGGAGACCACTGCAGAGGACCACAAGCCGAGGACCTCGTAGCTCCACTCTCAGATAGTGATGACATGTCATCACATACTGCCTATGCTAGTGCTGGTGATGATGGTGTTGATGATGAAGAGTTTGAACGTAATAAGACGTGTCACATCGACGGAAAATGCTACATTGATAATGCACACTGGTGATAAACATTTCTCCTGCACAGTTTGTGGTCAAAGATTCTCTCTTATGGCAAACCAAGTGATGCACTGAAGAACGCACACTGGTGAGAAACCTTTTTCCTGCTCAGTTTGTGGCCAAATAATTTTTTCAGAGAAGAAACTTAAAAACACACACAGTAACCCACACTGGTGACAAACCTTTTTCCTGCACAGTTTGTGGCAAAAGATTCTATCATCAGACATACTTAAAAACACATGCAAGAATACACACCACTGAGAAACCTTTTGCCTGTACATACTGTGGCCACAGATTCTCTCTAAGGAACACTTAGTAAGGCACACAAGAACCCACACTGTTGAGAAACCTTTTGCTTGCTCAGTTTGTTTTCAACGATTCTCTTGCAAAAAACAGGTAGAAAAGCACAAGTGTGCTGTTGAGAAATGTCGTAACCAAAAAAACCTTAAATGGAAATGTATCTGTTTGACACATTAAGTTTTTACTGTACAGTAGTAGGTATGGATAAAAAGTTAAATTATTTTGTAATATATCGCATAGTTCATTGTTTCTTCCTGCAGTTATTGGGCTCATCTCATTTTGTAATAGCTCTGGGATTTTGAATAAAATTAAATAAACAGTGAATAATTGTTGTCAATAAACTAATGGGTTTTAGCAGAATGGCAGATGAAAGGAGGTCAGACCTGTTATCAAAAGTGCTTTCTAACGTCTCCGCCCCCTGCTGGCCAGTATAGCTGTCTGCAAGTTGTCTCGACAAAATCCCTTGCTTTGATTGGCTTTCTTTAGTACAAGCAGTGAAACAACACGTTTTGTTACATATACGCTTTTGTACACATGGACACAGTGTTGCCAGAGGTAGCAAATTGGTCAACCTTTTTTAAAAATATATAACTAAAATAAAATATATTGTAACTAGATAGCTTAATCACATATTATAGATATTGTCACAAGTTAAGACATTAACTAATTAAAATAAAATTAATTAGTCTTGATATGTTTAACCAATTAAGTCACTTTTTTTACTTCATTTTAGGTAGACTGCTAAAAGTGTTGGTTATTAAATTTCGGGTTATTAGGCGTTTTTAATTGTTTGTGACGTCACACATGCTATAACCCTGGTGAAAAATTACTTTGTATCTATCCTCTTATCTATAACCGCTTAATTTTAAATGTTTTGTTAAACACTTGTTACAACTGTAGCTATTGTGAAAGCGCTATTTTGAATAAGAAACATTTTGCTTATTTGAAGGGTAAGCCATCTGAAATATGTTTGAATCAGCATTCTAATTTTAGCTGTAATCATCAGGATAAAAATAATTATAATAATAATTTAACAGATTCTTTTCCAAATTGCTTTACAGCGAACGCAGCCTGCCGAGTCCCTTTGCAGTTCGTGTCCAGTAGGTGGCAGTATGCCCCAAACAGTTCTATTAACCGAAGAAAAAGTGCTTCCGAGACATCTTCCCCGGCTAGAATCAGTAAGGAATGTTCCGTGGTCAGAACAGAAATCCGAAGTAGGCCGAGGTTCAAGTGTTAGATCATTTTGGTCGTATCAAATATTAAGATTCTGGTCCACATTCATTACGACATAGGTCGTTTGTGGATCTTGAAGCCTCTCTATCGTGCTTAGATTAGCTTCATAGCCGCTAACTAAGAAATGCGTTTGTGATCATCCCTCGGCAGCTACTCGGGTGATAGCGTCAAGTGTTGTTATTGTAGGGTGGAAATTTGCGTAAGGACGGCCAGAGTACGACGAAGAACTTTTGAGCAACAACGACTTGGATATCTTTTGTGAGATGGGGCCGGGAACTCGCCTTCGCAGATTAGGTCATAAAGCAATCTCTTTTTTTAATAATTTGTTTCTGTGCTAGTTATTAAAATAAGCGAGTTAATTCACTTTAGAAAACAAATGGTTAATAGAAACATTTAAAAAAAACTACAGTATATGTGAATTGTGGTGTGTTGAGTATGACGTGAAATGACTTTAATTGACAGTTTCGAAAATTTGAATAGATATTTGTCAGGAAAGTTGGAGCCACTTGGAATGGTGAATAAAAAAAAAAACACTAAATGTGGACGGATCTGATAATTATATTCCTTCTGCCACCCGCAACTTCTTGCAAATACATTTTATAATAATGCAAACCTAATTAAAATGTATCTTTGTGTCTTGCAGTGATCAGTGAAGGTGTCCGGTCTCAGCAGCAAGAGCGGAAGCCCCCTCACATTAAAGAAGAAGAGGAGGATGAAGAGGTTAGCCACTTCAAAGAGGAGGAGGCTCAAGAGTCCCCTTACATTAAAAACGAGGAAGAGGAGCCAATGTCTCTTCATATTAAAGTGGAGGAGGAAGATGAAGTCCCCCATTTTAAAGGGGATGTGAATCTGGTGTCTGCTTGCATCAGAAAAGAAGAGGAGGGTCCAGAGGACCCCTATGTGAAAGTGACAGAAGAAGACCCCCCCAACATCAAAGAGGAGGAGAAGGAGGATATATTCAAGTTGCCATCGACTGTTGTCTATTTGAAAAGTAATAATGACGATCACGGTGAGCTTAGCAGAGGGGTGGAACCTCTAAGTAGCAGCTCATGTCAGCATGTGACAACAGAAGATGATGGAGCCCACTGTGGAGCATCACATGCAGACAACCTCTTAGCTCAGCTATCAGATAGTGACGACACGTTGTCACATGCAGTTCACGCTGATGATTATGAAAATGATGATGAGTCTGAAGGTGGTGTGACATGGCACAGTGACTGCAAACTCTGGAAATGTTCTCACTGTGAGAAAACTTTTACTTATAAGAGCTGCTTAAAACAACACATAAGAATACACACTGGTGAGAAACCATTTGTATGCTCAGATTGTGGTCAAACATTCTCTCAGAAGGGAAACCTAATGAGACACGTTAAAACACACACTGGTGAGAAACCTTTTGTCTGCTCAGATTGTGGCCAGCGATTCTCTCAGAAGGTAACCTTAATGAGGCACATTGAAACACACACTGGTGAGAAACCTTTTCTCTGCTCAGATTGTGGCCAGCGATTCTCTCAAAAGGGAACCTTGATGAGGCACATTGAAACACACACTGGTGAGAAACCTTTTGTCTGCTCTATTTGTGGTCAAAGATTCTCTCAGAAGAGAACCCTAAGAAGTCACGTAGGAACACACGCTGAAGAAAAACCTTTTACCTGTTCATTTTGTGGCCAAAGATTCTCTCTGAAGGGAAGCTTGATTTACCACACAAGCACACACACCGGTGAGAAACCTTTTGCTTGCTCAGTTTGTGGTCAAAGATTCTTTCATATGATAAACTTAAATAGACACATGAGAACACACACTGGCGAAAAACCTTTTGCCTGTACACACTGTGATCAAAGATTTTCCCAGAAGGGAACCTTAAGACGGCATATAAGAACTCACACAGGAGAGAAACCATTTGCCTGCTCTGTTTGTGATCAAGAATTCTCCCGAAAAATCTATTTAAAGAAGCACACAAGGTTACACACAGACGAAAAACCCTTTGCCTGCTCAGTGTGTGGCCAGAAATTCTCTCAAAAGGATAAGGTCAAGAGACACAAGTGTGCTGGTGAGAAAAGCAGCCATCAGGATGCTTTAAATGACAATATAAATGTTTAATACTTACGTTTAATATTTAATAGACACTAAAACATTTTATTATTTCTGAATGCCTCCTGTTGGCAAATGTTTTCTCAAATGTTTTTGGCAAGTGTTCTCAAAGCCTTCTGGTGACAAGTGTTGGGAAATAGCAGTTGTGCTAAAATTCTCCCAGTAATGCATGTATTTTGTACCATCTGTTATTGATGAAGTAAGTTAATGATTGATTAGACAGAGTGTGGAGAAACTATAGTTTCCATAGGATTGTGGAAAAGTGTAAATATGATTCTAAATAAAATACAAATAAACAGTGAATAGTTGCTGTCAATAAACTAATGGGTTTGACTTAATGTGTACCTATAGATACACTTGTTGACAGCAGGACCGGTTGCCATTCATTATGCGTCATTATCTTGCTCATAGTCTGGCGAATCAGTCAGTCTCGCAATTTTCCAGTCAATATGGACAAAAAGGTCCTTCAATTCGTTGGTATTGGCTTGGACATTGAGAGACTGAGCTTCTATTAACTCGAAAATGACGCACATAGAATGGGAGATGAGTGGCAGCCAGACCTGTTATTAAAAGTGCTTTCTAACGTCTCCGCCCCCTGCTGGCAAGTATGGCTGTCTGCAAGTTGTCTCGAAAAAATCCCCAGTTTTGATTAGCTTTCATTAGTACAAACAGTAAAACAAAAAACACATTTTGATACAGATTTCTTGAGACTATTTGTGTTTTTTTTCTCAGTACCACATATACACTTTTGTACACATGTACACAGTGTTGCCAGAGGTAGCAGATTTGTAAACCTTTTTTTAAATAACTAAAATAAAATATTCAGTAACTAGATAGCGGAATCACAACTAGCTGTTGTCACAAGTTAACACGTACCTTTCTTGCTAGCAACTAATTATCTTAGTTTCATCTATGTAGTAATTAATTAGTCTTGAGATAAGGAAGTCACTATTTTACTTAGTTATAGCTACCCTGCTAAAAGTGATATGTTCTAACTAGTTAATGAACTTCCGGTTAATGGGTGTTTTTATTTCTTTGTGACATCATACATGTTATAATCTCGACATCTCTGATCCATTGGTGAAAGAATATTTTGCATTTATGGAGTCGGCACAAATATAACTCCATATTTCTCGCCTATCATCTATAACCACTTCAAACGTTATTATTTAATGTTAATTTTACATGCTTTGTAAAACTACCAGTTAAAGCTGTAGCTTTTGTGAACGCGCCATTTTAGAAGAATTAAGAAACATTTTGCCATTCTGAAGATTAAGCTATGGGGAAAATGTTTGAATCAGCATTCTAATTTTAGCCGTAATCCCCAGAATTACAAAAACAAATCGAATTACCAGATTATTTTCCAAATTGTTCCCCGGTGTAACACAGCCTGCTAAATGCTTTTGCAGTTCATGTCCAGTAGAAGGCGTTAAGCGCCAAAGAGCGCTATTAAACGAAGAAAAACTACTTCCGGGACATCTTCCCCGGCTAAAATCTGAAAGGAATGTTCCCTGGCCAAAACAGAAATCCAAAGTAGGACGAGGTTCCGGTGCTAGTTCTTTTTTGTTGTATTAGATATTTAGATTTTGGTCCACGTTCGTTAGGACGTAGATGTCGTTTGTTGAACTGTTGTTTTTGCTTCAAGTCTCGGTGGATCTTGAAGCCTCTCTGTCGTGCTTAGCTTCCTAGCCGCTAACAAAGACATGCGTTTGTGATCAACACATCCCTCAGCAACAACTCGGGTGTGAACGTCAAGTGTTGTGATTGTGGCTGAAATTTTCCGGAAGAAGGACAGCTGGAGTATGACAAAGAACTTTTGAGAAACAACGAGCGACAACGACGGAGACAGCTTTTGTGAGATGGAGCCTAGAAGTCACCTTCGCGGATTAGGTCATAAAACAATCTTTTTAAGAATTGTTTTTTTGCAAGTCATTAAAATAAGAGTTAATTCACATTAGAAAACAAATGGTAAATAGAATCATTTCAAAACACTACGGTATATTTGAATTGTGGTGTGTTGGGTAAGACGTGAAATGACGAATTGACAGATTCTACAATTTGAATTGAGAGCCACTCGGAATGGTACATAGAAAAAAACTCTAAATGTGGATGGATCTGCTAATTATGTTCCTTTTGCCACGCACAACTGCTTTATGCAAATCTTATTACAATGTATCTTTGTTTCCTTGTGTCTTGCAGTGATCAGTGAAGGTGTCCGTTCTCAGCAGCAGGAGCGAAAGGCCCCTCACATTAAAGAAGAAGAGGAGGATGAAGAGGTTAGCCACTTCAAAGAGGAAGAGGATCAGGAGTCCCCTTACATTAAAAACGAGGAAGAAGAGCCAATGTCTCTTTATATTAAAGTGGAGGAGGAAGATGAAGTCCACCATTTGAAAGGGGATGCGAATCAGGTGTCTGCTTGCATCATAAAAGAAGAGGAGGGCCTCGAGGACCCCTATGTGAAAGTGATAGAAGACCCCCCCGACATCAAAGAGGAGGAGGAGGATATATTAAAGTTGCCATCGACTGTTGTCTATTTGCAAAGTAATAATGAAGGTCACCGTGAGTTTAACAGAGAGGCGGAGCCTCCAAGTAGCAGCTCATGTCAGCACGTGACAACAGAAGATGATGGAGACCACTGTGGAGCATCACAAGCAGACAACCTCTTAGCGCCGCTATCAGATAGTGACGACACGTTGTCACATGCAGTTCACGCCGATGATGATGATGATTATGAAAATGATGATGAGTCTGAAGGTGGTATGACGTGGCACAGTGACAGCAAACTCTGGAAATGTACTCACTGTGAGAAAACCTTTACTTATAAGAGCCGCTTAAAACAACACATAAGAATACACACTGGTGAGAAACCATTTGTCTGCACAGATTGTGGTCAAACATTCTCTCAAAAGGGAAACCTAATGAGACACATTGAAACACACACTGGTGAGAAACCTTTTGTCTGCTCAGATTGTGGCCAGCGATTCTCTCAGAAGGGAACCTTAATGAGGCACATTGAAACGCACACCGGTGAGAAACCTTTTGTCTGCTCTGTTTGTGGTCAAAGATTCTCTCAGAAGAGAACCTTAAGAAGGCACGCAGGAACACACGCTGAAGAAAAACCTTTTGCCTGTTCATTTTGTGGCCAAAGATTCTCTCTGAAGGGAAGCTTGATTTACCACACAAGCACACACACCGGTGAGAAACCTTTTGCTTGCTCAGTTTGTGGTCAAAGATTTTTTCATAAGATAAGCTTAAAAATGCACTTGAGAACACACACTGGCGAAAAACCTTTTGCCTGTACGCACTGTGATCAAAGATTTTCTCAGAAGGGAACCTTAAGAAGGCATGTAAGAACTCACACGGGAGAGAAACCATTTGCCTGCTCTGTTTGTGATCAAAAATTCTCTCGAAAAATCCATTTAAAGATGCACACAAGGTTACACACAGGCGAAAAACCCTTTGCCTGCTCTGTGTGTGGGCAGAAATTCTCTCAAAAGGACAAGGTCAAGAGACACAAGTGTGCTGGTGAGAAAAGCAGCCATCAGGATGCTTTCAATGACAGTATAAATGTTTGATACTTATGTTTAACATTTAATCAACACTAGAGCATTTTATTATTTCTGAATTCCTCATGTCGGGAAATGTTGCGTTCTAGCACTTGTGCAAAACTAATTTAAGCAATGCATGCAATTTGTACAATGTTATTACAGTGTCCATGTCTTTGGCGTTGGGCCAAATCCTAGTACCTAAGAGAAGTCTTCACATTTTAGGAGACTCCAAAAATAGCATGGTTGGCAAACATTAACTTTGCAGTGTCAAAGAAAGAGAGTGTTTTCAACACTTGTTGATTGTCTAATAATTTGTAAAAATAAATATATTAATAACCACCCAAAAAACTAATGATAAAAAAAATAATGCTGACTGAAAAAAAATACAGTATTGTATGAAAAAAATATATAAATTAGCAAACTGTTGCAAAGGAGGTTTTGGCCCATTGCCAATAAATCATGAGTAAGTGAACATCTGCTTAGAATGGACTGTGAAGATACGTTTGCTTTTATCGGAAGTAATTGTTGTATTTATTGTATGTTTGTCACACGTGAAGTTTTGCCATTGCAACATCAATAGGCAGATGTCAGGTTGAAAAAAAAAATGACTGCGATTGACGTTTTATTAAAAAATGTAAGTAAATTGAAGTAGCAGTGTCTTTATTGTTTGATATGCAATCCACTTATTTGAGGATAGGTTGTCTTTATTTAATTTTGAATACACACATTTCTCAAACACCACTTTTAAAAATACACTTCAAACTAAACAGTCGGTTACGGCTATGGTGAAAAAAACCCATTAAAAAAAAAAAAAAAAAAAAAAACAACGACCATAGAGTTTGTTTTTAAAAAATATTGCCCAAGTGTTGTAAGGCTTTTTTTAAATTATTCATTTTTTAATCTTAGTAAGGCTTTTCTTTCTTTCTTTCTTTCTTTTTTTTAAGGGTTAGGGTATCAAATTGGGTTTGCAATTTAGAATTAACATTTGAAATGAGGATTTCAATATACGTTTCGGGTTTCGAAATACTAAATAGGTTTTCAATTTAGGGTTAATGTTTCAAATAAGGATTTCAATTTAAGTTTTAGGTTTCAATTTGGGGTTAGCAGGTCAAATTAGTGTTTCAAAATCGGGTATCCATTTTGGATAAAGTTTCAAAATAGGCTTTCAATTCATGCTTGGGGTTTCAAATACTGTATGGGTTTCAAATAAAAGGTTTAACATAAGGTTAGGCTTTAAATTCGACTTCAAACAACCATGAATCAGCTGTGAAGCTTATCTTTTACACCAAAAAAAAAAAAAAAAAAAAAAAAATATATATATATATATATATATATATATATATATATATATATATATATATATATATATATATATATATATATATATACGTATGATGTTTTTGAAAAAAGAATAGAAAATGGGCATTTTTAATATGAATATGGCTATGTTTTAAGTAAACGGTATGTGTAGTGAGGGGTTTAAAGCTCTTATTTGAAACTCCAACCCTCGTTTGAAACCATACTATCAAAAATTTACGAAGTAGATTAAGGCTTAACATGAAAACAAGCATGTGTAGCAAAGTATATATATTTTAAACATAGTACCGGTAAGTTGTTTTTCTAAGAAAAAAACACGTGTGGTGAGGTGTTGAAAAAAGGTGAGGTGTCAAAGGTATACATTTGAAATGACCATGTAAATTAAGCACTTCAAATCTTAATTTGGAACCCTCATTTGAATCCACAATTTAAAAACCAACCCTAACTCCAAAACCTAGTTAAAAACCCTGCTTTAAAAGCCTTACCTCGATTTGAACCCCTACTTTGAAAACCCTAGCCTCATTTAAAGCCCTATTTTGAATCATAACCCATTTAAAACCCTAAATTTAATGTAAAACCCGACTATGAAACCCGACGCTAAACGTCCTTTCACCTAGTTTGGAAGCACGCCGAGGACAACAGCTAACAAAAAAGAAACAGTCCAACGCATTTCATCTTTTATTATTATACTCATTTTGTACAGGTCACATGACAATCACCCTACTGCATAATTCCCCGTACACACACACACACACACACACATACACGTTTTTCCACACATAGTTCACTAGGTATCAACACTAAATCTGAATTACACGCTTACACACTCGACTGTTTACACATTGCACCCTAACATTGGATGGAACACCACGTCACAGCTACCAACACGCTAAGTGCATGCTAATGCATTGCTGCATGAATTACCGGAAGGACAAACATGCAAACACTCTAATAACTCTATCAAATGATCTCTTTTAATCGGCCGTATGTGTTTCACTTGAAACTCTGGTGCGATTTTATCATCATCATCACCACCCATGTGCTTTTGGAGAGACAATTTATGAATAGAGTGCATACACCGAAGATATTTCTCTGATGATATGAAGTTATAATCTTTCATTATTAATGGCTTACTGCACTTAATATTGGAAGGAACGTCCCCAAAAATACTAAACAAGAATTAAATACACTCTGCAATACGTTTTTGTGTGCTTCTTTGAATGTTCCGAACTATACAATTACCTTGATCGTAAATAAATTAAGCATAAAAATAAGTCAACTCTGAATAATCCATTCCAAACAAAAGTCAAACTTTACATTGTAAAGATGAACATATGAACATAAACATTTTCTCATCTTGACTCAAGAGAAAAAAAAATGTGACCCATCAGTTAGCTTGTTTGTTAGCTCTTTGGCTAGCTACTGTGGTATATGACAAAAATATACTGTAATAACTTCAACATATTAGCTGTCACTATTTTATAAGTGATGTAAGTTGAGCAGTTTGCTAGCTTGTCAGCTACTTGGCTAGCTTTTGTGATATGACATATTGTTTATCTTTGATGTAAGTTTAGCAGAAAAGACTAAAACTATAAAAGACGTTTTACATCATCAATCTACAGTAGCATTGCTCAATGGCTAATCTGGTGAGTCGCTGGAACAGATTGCATAGGCTAGCTAGCTAGTTAGCTAGCTAACTAGTACTCTTTCCTTTCAATCTTTGAATATCCACAAAAATAATAATATGAGGAACACTGTGATATGATAATACAACGTCGCTGTCACCAAATTACAATACGATGGTACACAAATTTACATGAAACCTCATACAAGTGGGCGGGTACTCTTCTCAATTATAACACGGGGATCACAGGTCATCAGTCGAGTCAGTTATGGGGAGGGGGGCACAGGGTTGAACCGGGAGCTCACTGATCGCTGATGGAGATTCTGAAAGAAACAAAATGGATTTTAGGGAAGAAACGTCTTGTTGCCATGTGACGAATGACATTTGAGATAGCGTCGAAAAAAGAAAGATGGTTTAGCTGGTAGATGATCCCTCCAGACACTTGTACAGTGGACCCCCGCTATACTAAATGAATCTATTAAGGGGTTGGAATCATAAGGCAAAATCGTTGTATGGCGGGCAATAGAAACCTATGCTAATTAGCTAATGCTTTTAAAACCCCAGGTAAAAACATTAAAATTGTATATAGTAAGAGCTACTCATATATTATATACACATATACAATTAAATACCATCATAAATAAAAAATATATTCAAGAGAAATACATTTTATTTATCTTTGAGTGACGTTGACTTGAGCTATTTACAGCCATAAACCCTAGCAAGGGTAGCCTAGCCTAGCCGAGGCTTCTTCATATTTCTTGAATATCTCCAGCTTTGTTTCCATACTAATCATCTTCTTACTTCTCCCTTTAACACCACTAGCAATATTGGCACCCATGGCATAAGTTCAAATTTGAATTAAGCGCTAAAATGCACAATAAAAACGATGTCGTAAGCACTCATACGAGATCAAGTCTTTAGCATATCGGCATCTTAGTGACGCTGACCAATAGCAGACCAGCATCTTAGTGACGCGCTGTAGCACAGGCAGTTTGGCGCAACCAGAAAATAATAGCAATTACATAAAGACGCCTGAAGAGGGAGGCAAAACAACATAAACACAACCAACCCCACAGGTCATGACAGGTGTTGATGCCATAAAGCGGAAAAAATGCCATAAGGAGGGGACGAAAAAACGTAGTATTCCACTTCGTAACGTTAAAAAAACGTAAGGCAGTTACTCCGTAACCCAGGGGTCCACTGTATATATTCCGCGTTGTGGTTCTAGCAAAACCTTAGTGAGAAGTACACTCGATCATCCAAGCACATAACTGTGATGTCACAATCTTAGGCTAGCTTAGCAATTAGCATAGCTTCTCTGTCTGCAGAAAAGTGTTTTGAGATGCCTCAATGGGTATTTGTTAGCCATTTAATGTGTTTTCATGAGGCGCAAAATGTAATCTTTTCCCTAAAATCTGTTATGTACTGTAAATATATTTGCCTTGCCCAACGCCTGGCAACCATTTTACAAGCTTGTGAAATTACCTGGGAACTCCAGGCGGCGGCGCTCTGTTGGGACGAGACGGGACGGACGACCCGGGCTCGGGCGACACAGCTGGACGAGATGGGGGGCCGGGTGGCGCACGAGCCCCTGGGCGAAGAGGGCCTGGAGGGGCTCGGCGTTGTGGTGTCGGACTGGACATCGGGGATCTGGCGGATGTTTATTTGTTTATTTAATATTGTTTTGTGGATAAATATTTATTTATAATTACTTCTTTTTTGAGAACAGGTCTGACACTTTATGTTGATTATTTTTTGTGGACATATTAGGAATACTAGGAAACATTAGGAATTAAGGTATTTCTTTTTGATATAGATGTGTATATAGATCTCTTCCATGATCCAAAAGAGGACATTTTATGTTGATTATTACTTTGTGGACCAGTACAAATGAAGCTGAAATCTGACACTGATGGCATGTTTTACATTTTTTGTTTTTGTTTTGTTTTTTTACCCCAAAATGCTTTGCTAACCCTGATTAAGGGGTACTTGGCGGAAAACATATTTCACAGGGGGTACTTCACTGAAAAAAGGTTGAGAACCACTGATCTAGAGTATATACTATATAATACATGTATAAATCTAGAGTACATGTTATCTAACACACATACACACATATCTATCTATCTATCTATCTATCTATCTATCTATCTATCTATCTATCTATCTATCTATCTATCTATCTATATATATATATATATATATATATATATATATATATATATATATATATATATATATATATATATATATATATATATATATACTGTATATAAAACAGACAAATGGCATTCAACAAACCTGCGTCCCGATGGCATCCCCGTCACCTGTAGCCACGAGTCATCCACAGGCGGCGGCATGGCGGTGGTGACGGTGGAGGTGCTGATGTCACCGATAATGTTGAGACCTTCACGCAGAGCGTGGTACATCCTCAACATGTCGTCACGATGCTTAGCCTGACATTTAAGACAGAATAAGGCAGTAGAAGACATGCCTACAAGCGGGAGACAACACGGCCGTTCACGACCGCTCTACCTGTTCCTGGGATTCCTCCATTAGAGTGTTTTGGTCAGTACACGAGTACAGTTGGGCCAGCAGGTCGGCGTGGATAAATTCCTTGGTCTTGAGAGCATCAAATACATCAGTCGTGACATCACGTACTTTGCGTGGATGGCGCGCGTGCGCATCCTACATTGTTGACCATAAGATGCATGATGGTCTTGGGCACAAGGTCTCTGATGGTGCGGTGGATGATTGACAAGTAAGAGTCCACCAGGCTCCTGACGATCTCCACTTGTCTCTCCAGCTGAGGATCCACACTGTGAATTTGCCCGTCGGAGTTGGACTCCTCCGCCTCCACCTGCGCCAAACACACGCTCGTTATATGCTGGCAACTTCCGGTGCTCCAAAGAAAACCAGGCTAAAATTTGCATTTGCGTCCCTGATTGAAGATTGCATTATTTGACTCACCTTGTCTTTATCCTGCCCGAAAACAAACCAAATTCATGTGTTTAGAGAAAAGATCGTCATCATCATCATCATCATGATGAGACATGAATGTAGAGTACCACGCTGCGTTCAGGGTACACCCCTGCGCGAAGGAAAGAGGCCTTCCAACTGTCCACCTCCTCCTGAGACTCACTGGCCAACTCCAGTTGACGATAGTCCTTGTACACATTCCTAAAATACACACACCATGCCGTATACTTGTTAGGGTTTGAAATTAACCCTAACCCTAGGCCAAGTTTAAACCTTGTTTGAAACCCAAGGCCCAAATTAATTGAAACTATTTTTAAACACCAAGCCAAAGACAAAACCATATTTTGGAACACAAATCCGAATTTAAAACCATATTTAGAAATCTTAACCCTAAATTGAAAGACTGCCCTAAATTGAAACCCTATTTTGAAAGCGTAATCTCAAATTGAAATATGATTTGAACTAAAACGCATATTTATTGCATCAATATGTTGTCTATGACTGAGTATACCTGTGTTCCGTGTTGAAGAGAGCAAAAACATGCTTGCTGGACATGAAACTCTTCTCAATGTCTTTGAGTTTCAGGTGATCCACTGTCAGCATGTATTTCTTGTCCTTCTCCTGCAGGAGGCATTAAGACATCATCAAAACACTCATGAAGGCCTCCAGAGTCCGAACTGTTTCGTATTATGGACAATATCACTTAATAGGCGTGCGTACTTTTCATTTTGGAATAATAAAAACAAACTTTGAGAAACATTAGCTGCAAAACCACAACACTTTTACATTATTTGATGAATATTGAATTGCGGGGGGGGGGGGGGGGGGGGGCAATGCCACCCCTAGAATCTGCTTGGACCCCCCAGGTGCCTCTCAAGGTAGCTTAAATGTCACAGCAACCACAGTGCACCTGTGTTTGAATAAATTTCTCAGCGGCGAATTGCGTATGCAATTAAATGTACGCTGGCACCCTCTCCTGGTGAAACGTTAGTACAGCAGTTTACAGAAGATAACCAACACTGTCAACTTGCTGGTCAATTTTCCATATTTTGGCAATAACTATTCGAGTGAAGCTTCCTACATGACGGAAGATTGGATAGATGTGTGTCTTACCTCATCGTCTTTGTACCAGGACAAATTCTCCGCCGTCAAAACGAACCAGTATTCTTTGGCTCCGCCCTTCATGATGCCGATGTTGTTGATGGTCAGCCATCCTTTGCGGATCACCTGTTAGCAAAGGTGAGAAAGGAGTTCGGAAAGAGCGCGCACACGATAGCCGACAGACTCACTCACCATAATCTCATCCTGCCGACGCGGAGCCGAGCGGAGAGAAGAATGCGTGAATGAATGAATGAACGACGGCCCCCGATTGCAAGTCACGTGATGAAGCTCACCTGATTGCCGCTCGCCTTCTTCTTGCTCATCTGACTGCTCTTCTGCTGAGCACTAGGGAGAAAACACAATACCAACCCGCAAAATATTTTCGATATTGATGATTTTTTTGTTTGTTTTTCATTTTAGTACTTGGTCACCAACACAAAGTTGGACTGAAAAGAACATGACATCACTTAGGGCTGAGGTAACATCACCAAGAATCACTTCCTTACTTTGCAAAACCGATGAAGTCTTCATGGTTCGTGTTGATATATGCCAACTCGATGTCCACCAGCAGCATGACCTGATACACACACACGCACGCACACACACACGTGCAAACAAACAGAGACAGGTAAAGCGGCTTCAAATCTGTCAAACAAACAGAAGGTAAAATTCAAAGAAACACTTGAACATAAAATGATTCACAAAAATAATGCATCTTATAACACAAAGTACCTTTATGGAGGAGCAAAACTACACACATAAAAAATAAAAACGAAGTAAAGTGAAAATAAAAGCAAATACACATAACAATGAATTGAAATAACGCAATATATATAGATAGAAATATATATAGATACACACATCATTTATATGTATATCCATATACTGAATAAATATTCACATTTATGTGTAGTATAAATGAATAAAAGTAAAAATAAATACACTTGTTTAACAATATTATGAAAACAACTAAAAGTGAAAAATACAAGTGGAAATGAATGCAAAAAATAATTATAATTAAAATATAATAATGCAATTAATGATATAATAATGTATTAATATGTTATGTAAATATACATTATGTATTTTTCAGTTTTTACTTCCATTCTCCATTTATTTATATTCAAACTTTTATGTATTCATGCCAATATGCATTTATTTAGGGTGGCTCGGTGGTCCACATAACGCTGGCTTTCCTATGTAGAGTTTGCATGTTCTCCCTAAGCCTGCAAGCTCCCACACTCCAAAAAACATGTTTTTTTTTCTTGTTGCAGTACAGTGCGCCCAATGGTCCGAAAAGCACATTACATAAAGCTGCGCTGACAGACAAGTAGCCAGACGGCTGAAAGGCACCTGCTCTTTCGTGCGACTTTCTCTGTCTCGGATGTGCTGAGTGACGATTCTTTCCATCTCTTCCCGCAGCATCGGATACTGAGCCAACTGAAACAAAAGAAATGTTAGCTTCTAGCGTCGAGCGAGACGCGCGCGAGTAGTAGCGCTACCTTGAGAGCGCAAAGTCTGACGGTGTTGACGAGTTCACTGATGACCAAGTCGATGCACTTGTGACAAGGTTCTTTAATTTGACTTATCTGACGCTTGACGATAGTCTCAAACGCCATGTCAGGTGTGAACAGACCTGTCCTGAACGCACACAAAACTATGAGAACCAGGCAAACTTCTTCATTGCCTGCGACGACACAAACTTCACCTGATGCCATGAATGTTCTTGATGGCGTAGCTAATCTCTTTGCGAAGAGTCTTCTCGTCACTCTCCAACTGCACAAACACAAACACTGTCCAGTACAGACTTACACATGATAACAAAAAAATGTAAACAGGCTGCTAATGTTAAAGAGCTACTAACAAGTAAAAATGTCATATTTTTTCCATAATAAATTTGCCGGCGAAATTATTTTTCACGTACATATAATACATTTAAGCCTTGTGCGCACACTTTGCAAACCATAACACATTGCATGTTTTTTTCCCAAATTTGTAAATGCTTTTAAACCTGTAGTAATTGTTTTGTTTTTTCCTTCAACCACTCAAATTGTTCAGTGGCATCAGTTATATCCATACATATGTAGGTTAAATTTATTCACACCCACAAACAAATTTGAAATGGTATGGTCTGGCATTGACGTGTGGGAACTTCAAAGGAGAACGAAAGAGGCATTTTCCTGGAAATAATATGATTTCTATATTCCGCTGGTTCTAAACACAGTTTGCGGAATATGAATGACAGTAATTGCGAAATCTGACGTGGTTTTTACCATTTCAGAGGGCGGCCATTTTGCCATTTGCCGTTGATTGAAAATGACATGACAGTTGCTCAGGGCTCAAGTAATCGTTTGATTGGTTCAGTCCAGGCTAAGCGTCGCTTTGCAGGGTAGATTTTGCTGCATGCTTTCAATTCCCCAAGCACAATATTAATGTGAAAACCATGTTTCTATTCTGTTGCGTTCTTGGCGTGCGAGCGTGCGTTTTTACTTTAACGAGCTCAAAGGGGAAGCGCTCATGAAAGACGCGATTGATCTTCGCTCCTCCGGACAGCTCGCTGGTGTCCACCTGATCGCCGCAACCTTCGATTCGCTTCTCAAAGTCCACCGCAAACTGCTGCACCATCCTGACAAAAAAACACACGCGCATTTGCGGAGCGTAAGACTTAGTTGCACGAATAAAACAAATATGGTGAAATGATGCCAGTGGCGGAGACCGACTGCAGCAAGGCCTTGGTTTTGCGAGAGGGGTCGTCCGGATTGAAGTTCCTGTACTCTGCGACTTCCTTCTCGATGTCCAGCAGCTGCTTCTGAAGTTTGCTGCGTAAGTCGGGCAGCGTGTCTCTGATGTGATTGGTCAGTTGCTGTGGTAACGCAGTCCGAAGCATAGCGTCAAGTCAAACACAAAGTCAGAAGAAAGCTGGGCACAAAGTGTGCAAACGGACCTGATTGAGAGCTTTCTGCAGGTACGCGGTTCCCATGCGCTCGGCCAGGTGTCGGTAGGCCGAATGGGACAGGAAGAACTTCCTCTCGGCCTGTAGCGCCGCCGTGATGTCCTTCCGGCCATCGATGTCCTTCTGACTGCGGTTCACCACACCGATGTAACCTGACCGGGAAGAAGCTCGCGAGTCCTTAACAACTCAACACTTCCGACTTTAGGGGTGCGAAGATCACAGTTACAAGTCAAGATCCGAACAAAAGCAGAAGAGATGGCAAGGGAAGGATCTGATCGGTCATGGTACCTCTGCGAAGCGGCAGCAGTTTGTTCTCCAGAATGTCTCTGGCGTCAGTGCCTTCATCCATCAGGTCCAGTTTGGTGATCACGCCGATGGTTCTGAGACCTGCGCACACGTGCGGATAACATCAAGCGCTGGGAGGTAGAAGACATGTCCAGAGAGAACACGCCCACCTTGGGGGTCCACCTCCTTGGCAATTTTGAGGGCGTCGGAGTTGGCTAAGTCAGAGTTGGCGGGTGAAACGGCCAAAAGGAGGCAATTGTCCTTGGTGACAAACTGCATGAGCATGTCTCGGATCTGCTGCTCGATGTCCGCCGGCTGGTCGCCCACCGGAACCTTGGTCATCCCGGGAAGATCCACCAGCGTCAGGTTCAACACTGCCCGCCCGAGCGCCCGCGCAACACAAACACGTCAGAAGCACGTCAACGAGTCAACACGCAAATTAAACGCACATAAATACTAACACCTAAACCCTAAAAAAACAAAAAAACACACAAACACAGAAATATCATGTTGTCATGGTTCTTTATTTACTGAGTGCGTATGTTACCGTTGGGCGAGTAGACGCGCAGGTTGATGGGAACGGGACTGATTCCTTTATTTTGACCCGTCACTCGATCTGTTTCCGCTTCGATTTCCTGACGAACTTCATCAAAGTCTGTGAACTTTTTTCCTTTGCAGTGCAGGAATTCAGCATACTCTGACCCAATGACATCATCGGCAGCGTTATTAACAGCACAGGTAATGCATTCAGATACTGTATATCAAGTGTGTTTTTTTTCAGTATATACTGAAGGCCACTAAAATGGGGACTTTGGGCCACAAATAGCCCCGAGGCCATAGTTTGGACACCTCTGCTGTGTATTTATTCTTTAAATGTGCATTTAAAAAACTTTCTTTCGGTTCGTCTGCTCGATTTCTAATTTTAAACTTCCAGATTCTAGCCTTCCAAGTGTGAGGCAGGAGTGTCACGTGATATCCAGTACTAACTCCACCGTGTTGCCCCAGCAGCTGAAAACGCAAAGAAAAAGCCTCTCACCTGTTGGGCAGTTGATGAGTTGCAGCACTAGGGGGCGTCGAGTGACAATCCCAGACCCGCGCGGGAGGAAATCTCTGGTGGGAGATGCGTTTGAAATAAAACATTATTAGCGGTAACATCATCACAATAATACATGTGAAGCATTTTCATGTCCAATTAAAACACCCAAACCTTATGCTGCAATCGCAAGGTGCAGAACCTCTAGTATTTAAATAGCATATCACTATCATAATAATGAAATCTATTTTCGAATGACATCGAATCCAATAATGTACTATAATTATGTAACCAAACCGAGGCAGTCTATTTGACTGCGATCATTTGGTCAAATGGGGAATCCCTTAATTGTGCAAATCCAGCAGCTGAGTCCGGTTCGGTTGGGCTCTGCGGCAGGAAAGATGGACTTACTTGCCCACGAAATTCTCCAGAACGGAGCTCTTGCCGGCGCTCTGGCCGCCCACCACGGCGATCTGAGGGAGGTCCAAACTGGCGTTCTGGCCGATGGACGAGAACGCATCCTGCAGCCGATTGACCAGCGGGATCAGATCTTCCATGCCGCGGTTCCCCATCTTGTCGTCCGGACGCCTCCTGCCTGGCTGCTGCTATGCTCTTCCCCTCCTCTCCTCCTCCCCCTCCTCGTTCCTCGTCACGCAACGCGACGGCTATTCGGACGCTGAGCTGAGATGCTCGTGACCTTCAGCTCGTCCTCGCGAAAACACGCGCGTTTGCACATCCGGCATGCCTCTTTCAAAACAAACGTTTAGCTTTTTTTTGTTTGTTTTTAGTTAACCCGTCAACCGGAATTGCTTCCGAGCTAAGCAGAAAAGAATTTTAGAAAAGGACAAACAGGAACAGAAAAAATACTTGCATTGTGAAAGACTGTTTCCGGTTTTCGGCGAGATGACGTCAACAATTAGCCACAGGTGTGCATCTGTCCCACCTTTGGCCCCGCCTCCTTCATTTAAAGCAGGGGAGCGTCTTTCCCTCCTTCATTTTCAACCGTCGAGTTTGGAAACAATCTGCTTTGTAAGTTTCGAGTTATTATCTCACATTTTCATTTAGTTTTGTGTTTGCATGTTTTTTTTTTTTTTACGTATAGGTGATTGAATGTGACTGAATGTTTTCTTTCACTCGTGCATGTGTGTTTAACGCCTTGTGTGTTTAATAATGTTTGACCTGCTCGCCATTTTCCTTATGATGTTTCATCACCCTTGTTGGCCCGTGTCACGTTTCAAGATGAATAAATGAAACACGATCAGGTTTCATACAATGAGGGTTGATCGGGTTTCTCTTGTCTTCATTAAATAATGAATGTTGACTATTGTATATGAAGTGACACATCTCTGTTGTGTACTTTTCAAACGTTCTAAACCAATTGGGTTAATATAATGCAATTTATGAGTTAAATATAACAATTTGACCATTTATTTCTCACCCAATTGTTTTTAGGGCGAAGGCTCCTGTTTTTTTTTTGTCTTTTTTTTTTTTCTCCAATCCATCATGGCATCCTACTTGTGTCAAGATTTATGCATATTTAATCTTAGCTTTATGTAGCACATTGGTAGCTTATGTGTGGCATGTAGTTTAGGTGTCATCAATTTGTTTGGCCAGCTTGGATACTGGTTTCCTGTTATTGGCCTTTCCGGACAGTTTTGATTCTTGAGTAACGGTTCTGAACCTCATTTCAGCTTGGAGCTAGCATGTATTTTAGCAGATCTTGTTTTTGAGACTGCTTTCAAAATGCCCACCTGCGCCCCCTGCAGGTGACATCATGGTATTCCACCCAGAGTTTGAGCGAGCAGGTCTTCAGGCAGGTCTCCAAGTGTGGAGGGTGGAGCACTTGGAGTTAGTTGCCGTTCCTGAGAGTCTTCACGGTTCTTTCTACTGCGGGGATGCGTACCTGGTCCTCAACAGCAGCCAGCGCCCAGGGCGCCCCCTGCAGTACAGACTGCACTACTGGCAAGGTGCCATCGTAGGTTGCTTTACTGGAAAAGGGATGGGAGCGCGCCTACTAAGCCAGCTTTCTGATTGGTCATCGGCAGGTGGCGAATGTTCTCAGGATGAGGCCGGGGCGGCGGCCATCTTGACGGTCCAAATGGATGACTTCCTGCAGGGGGAGCCGGTCCAGTACCGGGAAGTCCAGGGTCACGAATCAAACACGTTCGCGGGATACTTCAAAGCGGGACTCAAGTACTTGGTGAGTGGAGATGTAGTTACCATGGCAACTGAGCAAATGTCCTCATAAGGTTGGCATATGTTAACAGGCCGGGGGCGTGGCTTCAGGATTCCGACATGTGGAGACAAACGACGTGGACGTCCGGAGGCTGCTGCAGGTCAAAGGGCGACGTGTCGTCAGGGCTACCGAAGTCCCCCTCAGCTGGGAGAGTTTTAACAAAGGAGACACCTTCATTCTTGACTTGGGGAAGGTGAGACTGAACGAAAGAAGGAAACATGAAAGGCTCTTTAAACACATCTTCCCACCAGGAAATCATCCAGTGGTCTGGTTGCCATAGTAACCACTTTGAGAAGCTGAAAGCCACCATGGTAAGTCGCGACGCCATTGTGGTGACTAGTGATGTTAGGAGAGACATGGGCGGGACTTCTACGTGTGAGTGACAGGTGTCTAAGGGTATCCGTGACAATGAGCGTTGTGGGCGGGCATCGCTGCTGATCTGCGACGATGGCTCGGAAAATGCAAAGATGACCGAGGTAAGAAACGTGCGTCTCGCGTCACCTGGTGAACTGGAACCTCTTTGACCCTTTGACCTCTGTGTTGAGGTCCTGGGGGCAAAACCCGAGCTTCGGGAAGCCCAACCCGACGACACCAAGATGGACGCCTGCAACAGGAAACTGGCGAAGCTTTACAAAGTATGATGGAGTGTACTTTGGAAAAGACATTTTGCATCCACAAATTCCAAAATATTGGGAGTAATGTGTACAAAGGATTATGTAGAAATCAGGGCCATCAAGTAGTTAACTGAGTTTCATTAGTTAAACAAAATCATTACACTTCAATTGCTTGTTGTAAGTGGCAGAACGGGATTTTTATTGCGTGTCTGTTTTGTATAAAGACGAAGAATCAAATGAGGGAAAGAACACTTAATGCATATATTAAAAACGTTATATCACATCAAGATTTTTTTTCAAAGTATAATCGTAGGTTAATAAACTATTCATGCCTAACCAGAGGCTTACATATTTCGCTCCTATCTTCTGATTACCAATTCCAGAGTAGCTTCAAAGCCGTTGCCTAAATCCACCGCTAGATGGCGCAAAATTATACAGTTTTCAGCAAGTGGAATTTAAAGTATTAGTTGTAGATTGAATATAATTATTAAATTAACTTTAGTGCCCAAACGCTGATAGCGAATGACTAAAGCAAGGTTGAGCATTTTAGGACCGTCCTAAAAGACATGTGCTCCCTCCAGGTGTCCAACGCAGACGGCGACTTGGACCTGACCATGGTGGCCCAACGTAGTCCTTTCTCTCAGAATGCTTTGCTGTCCAGCGACTGTTTCATCCTGGACAACGGAAGCAATGGCTGCATTTACGTGTGGAAAGGTGAGAAATCACCAACACCTTTTGGACTTCCACAACTTTCGTTAGAGTTTTAATTGTGTGTATGCAGGGAAGGACGCAAATGCAGAGGAGCGGCGTGCAGTCCTAAAAATTTCTGAGCAGTTCATCCACAAAATGGATTATCCAAAACATACCCAGGTAACACACACACACACACACTTTATTGAACATTACATGGCCCTGCTCTCCCCCTCTCCTTCAGGTGGAGGTCCTTCCTGAGCACGGGGAGACGCCGCTCTTCAAACAGTTCTTTGAGGACTGGCGCGATCCCGACGATACTGTCGGCATGGGAACGGCCTACGTGTCCAATCAAATCGCCAGAATTGAGAAGGTGAGAAAAGATTCTTTTCCTTTTGACTTCTTTGACAGATTTGCTTTCCGATTGGACAGGTCCCGTTTGACGCGGCGTCCCTCCACCAATCTGAGGCCATGGCAGCCCAGCACGGAATGTTAGATGCGGGAGATGGTGACAAGCAGGTGCGACGAGAGCGCCGCCTGCGTGCTCGTTTGCATGCCCCGCAATGCGTGTACGATGCAGGTGTGGCGCGTGGAGGGGTGGGACAAAGTGCCGGTGGACTCGTCAATGATTGGCCAGTTTTGGGGCGGAGACAGTTACATCATCCTCTACCGGTACCGTCACAAAGAACGAGGCGGCAGCATCATCTATATTTGGTAAGATGACAGAAGAGAAGGCGGCGGGCATTGGATGAACCTGTTCCTGTTTCTTAGGCAAGGAGAGGAATCGAGTCAGGATGAGCTCGCTGCTTCGGCCGTTTTGGCAGTTCAACTGGATGAAGAACTAGGAGGCGGAGCCGTGCAGGTGAGCAGGTGGGGTCCAGAGCTGGGTTTTGCACATCTCACACCACTTGTGTCCACAGGTGCGTGTCGTACAGGGCAAAGAGCCCGCCCACTTGATGAGCCTGTTTGGCGGTCAACCAATGGTGGTCTACAAGGGCGGCACATCCAGAGGGCGGGAGCAAACGCAGCCAGCCAGTCTGCGCCTGTTCCAGATTCGAGCCAATGTTGCCCGAGATTGTCGAGCTGTGGAGGTGAAGACTGGTATTTGATAAAGGAAATCATTTTCTGGAGGGAAAAAAAAGGCCCTTAGATTTTAGATCTTATCCTTGCTTAAAACCAAAATTGGCATGCTAATTTTGACCTTGCAGTCAAATTTTTTTTGGCCCTACTCTTACGTAAGCAAACTTCTACGAATTAGCAGAGTGAGACTTGCTAAGCCGATTACAGCTGGGTTCATCTACAGCTTCGTGACCAACTGTCACAATTGAGACAATGTGAGGTGTGTGCAACTCCCAGTAGGCCACTACTATCAAGATCAAAAATAAACTTGACTAATCTGCACCCAAAAATAAGTTAACTGAAGTCTGATCCAACAGCAAAACTTGTTTCCTCTAGACTAGTCCAAATTGAGTGTTGCGTCCTTGCCAGGTGAGCGTGTCGTCCTCCTGTCTGAACTCCAGCGACGTCTTTCTACTGGTGTCTCCTTCGGGATGCTGGATGTGGAAAGGTCACAGCAGCAGCTCTGCCGAAGTCCGAGGGGCCCAATATCTGGCCACACTTCTGCGGAAGGATCCCGTTGAGGTTGACGAGGGTCAGGAGGAAGGTGAGGTGTATTTTTGCTATTTTGTGGGGGATGACTTTTGACAATTGCACTTTCAGAGGATTTGTGGGATGCACTGGGCGGCCGCAAAGACTACTGCAAGTCTTCCCGACGTGTGGCTCAGATAGAGGAGCATCCTCCTCGTCTTTTCGCATGCTCCAACAAGACGGGAAACTTTCGGGTCAGACGACGGCACGTCGGAAATTTTGTTTGTGGCTGTTCTGCCATCCAGTTATTCTTTTTCTTCAGATGGAGGAAGTCCCCGGTGAGCTGACCCAGGAAGACCTCGCTCCCGATGATGTCATGCTCTTGGATGCCTGGGAGCAGGTTGGCCGTTTTTCCACATTTCTAATATTGGATGCCTACAATGGAGTCATGAAAAGTTGCTGGGCATGGCGCTTCAATGGCAAAGATTGAGTTGAAATGGGGGGGGGGGGGGGTGTAAATGTGCCTCTTTTGATTGCCATTGAAAGTTTTCAAAAGACAGATACAAATTATGATAAAATGACACAATCCCTTTTCTATATACCAATTTTTTCCCCCTCTCTACCAGGTTTTTGTGTGGATTGGAAAAGAATCTGACATGGAAGAGAGAACTGAGGCACTTGTATCAGGTGAGACAAACAAAATGGTCCTGAATGCAAGCAGGCAGGATAACACCCTGCCCCCCCCCCCCTTTTTTTTTTTTTTAAATCGAAGCCTCGAGATACATAGAGAGCGACCCGGCCGGCAGAGACCTGCACACCCCTGTGGTGACGGTCAAACAGGGATTTGAACCGCCAACCTTCACAGGCTGGTTCCTGGGTTGGGACCACAACTACTGGACCACAGACCCCCTTCAGCGAGCCATGCAGGCGCTGCATGCCTAACGCATCACTTCCTGTTAAACACCTTGAATAAATTCTCTGCTGTCATTTGACGTGGTTTCAGATGAAAAGAAGCAGAAAACAAAAATCCGAGTCATAGATGCTGTCTTACTTTATTCGAGTCTCTGGTGTTTGATGGAGAATTACACAATGGAAAGCTTTTACAAGGACACAAATACAAGTCCGCTAAATTCCGGCATATTTATAAGCTGCTTTCAACGGGGATCGTCTACTATTCCGGTCGCTTTACTTTCAGGCTTGTGATTGGTTGCCAAAGTGGACCGCTAGTGTGTATTGTAGAACTGGTTTCAATAGATTCAAAACTATGTCTTTTCAAAATTAGAGGTTTGGATCATGGAACTGGATGTGATGGGCTCAGAATCTTCCTGCTGCATTACAACACATGTTGAGACACTTCGTCCTTAAAGAATCAGTTGGGCCACCTGGACTGTCGGTTGCTTTTTATGATTGAAGCCAGTGACAAGAAAATTAAGCCTCATGAAACACTTGAATATTTTTGCAACTCTAGATGGCACTCTGTTTAGAATCTGCAATGGAAATGTAATATGTTTATTTGCATTAGCCACAGTATTAAAACTAGCGCACCATCTAGAGGAGAAAAAATATCAAGTGGATTTTCCCTTTGCTAGCTGTAGCCGGAGGGCAGCCATCTTGAGTAGCCTCTGAATGGAGTAATGAGTGTTTTGCAAAGAAATAAATTGTAGAGAATTATTGTTACATGTAAAGCACAAAACCACACAGTGAAATTCTTACTCTATTCACCACGATAGTGTATTCTATCGGTATTGTGTATTAGAGCAGTGGTTCTCAAATTGGGGTACTAGTAAGTTCAGGGGGATACTTGAGATTTTAAATAAAACAAACAATGATTGAATTAATTGTTTCAGGAAAATACAAGTTCATAAAACAAATTTTATGTTCAGTCTGTTATTCAATTTCATCGATGTAAAAACTCGGATTCTCCCCCATACTAAAATGGTTCGACCCAACTCTGTCATGTGCCACCGCTCGTCACCTGTCAATGGTTTATTTTTGTGAACACATCCCCTACTATGATCCCAAAAGAGGACACTTTAGGTTGAATATTTTTCTGTAGATAAATATTTATAATCATTTGTTTTGGAGAACAGGTCTGACACTTTATGATTATTTTGTGTGGACAAATATTTATTAATAAAGTTAATGATTTATTTTTGTGACCATATCTCAACTCTGACCCCAAAATAGGATCCTTTATTTACACTTCATAATGTTGAAAAAAAAGTTTATATTATTTTGCGGAAAAAAATTATTAGTAATGAAGTTTTTTTTTTATAACAGATTTATTCTCTGATCCACACTATAGATTGATCATTTTTTTTGTGGACCAATACAAATGAAGTTTGAAAGGGTCTAAAGTTGAATAAATCAGCCACTGGCGTGTTTCAAGTTTTTTGTTTTGTTTTTTTTTTAACCCCAAAATGATTGGCTCTGGTCAGGGGTACTTTGCTGAAAAGATATTTCACAGGGGGTTCATTACTGAAAAAAGGTTGAGAACCACTGTATTAGAGGTTAGCTTCACATTTTGTAGCTAAATTTGTCTTGATGGGATTTGCTTTCATCGTTGATGCTTCTGACATGACACCAATCTCTGAGTAGCTTTCACATTTAACTTATTATAGAAAAATTATATTATTCCTACTGATGAAAAGTGTAATGAGAGCTTCTCCCACACTGACATGTCACATGGAGTGGCATTTTCACCACAAAGGCAAAAAAGAACGGCAAACCATCACTTCAAATTAGGTGCGCTGAGCGATTGGCAACGCAAGATGGCCGCCAGAGGCTTCACTTCTTGCTACAGCGAGTAAGCGACAATAGCAGTCCTGGTATTACATACGTCTGTGCGTCCGCAATTCGGGGGGCAGGAAGTCAAGCACAGAAAGGGGAAATGTCAAATGCTGAAGTGGAGAGGTTAAAGTTCATCTCGGACAGGGTGTGTGTGTGTGAGTGCGCACTAAATTGCAATGGAACCGCCCACTTCCAGTTGTCAGCGCCGGTGCGCCTGTGGCTCAACAATTACCCGAATTGCGGAACTCGCCGTTTTCTGTGATCTGCAGGGATGACGTGTTGCTAGGCGACAGACCGTTCCTTTGCGATGTCACGCCGTAACGCTCCTTCAGCTGAGCCAGCGCCGCCATTAGGCGACTGTTGGTAGCGTCCAGATTTGCTATCCTCTTCTCCTGATACAGTCAAGCAGGAGAAACATTGTTATAAAACTGTTCAAATAGTTTGTGTAATAATTACATCAGAATTCTAAGTGTTTTTTGTGTAGTTATGGGCGAGTAGTTAACCCTTTCACTGCCAACTAAGTAAAATGGATCTTTGACGTCTTTGATCGTCAATGGCACTGAATGAGGTTTTGGAGTTGTATTAAAAGCATATATTTTGTTTTAAAGGGACAGTGAATAATATATATATATATATATATTTTTTTATTATGATCGTTTTTCATCAGGAGGTGTTTCAGATGTTGCAATTACCATTGTCCATTGCTAAAACTAACATGGACGCCTCCGGAGAATTGTGTTGTGGAATCATAAATTAAATAGTAAAATCCAGCGGCTGCCCTTTTGTGCCTGAAAATGACGTCACAGACACTCAGGATTTAGGTAATGACCAATCTTGGTTCTTTTATGAGCTGAACCGTGATTGGTCGTTGCCTGAGCCCTGAGTAAGTGTGATTTTATTTTCAATCGAAAGGAAGAGACAAAATGGCCACCCAGGATTTTGTTGCTTAGTTCAAAATTGCACATGATTAATCAGAATGCTGTGTTGACATTAGCGAGTCTAAATATAAAACGATTGGACTTCTTTAACTGTCAACGTCAGAAAATCTTGGATTGGCTTCCTTATGTTAACAAACAGACCTGTGCCTCTATGATTTTTTGTTTGGAGTCGACCACAGCCTGCATGTCGGAATGATCTTTCTTTAGCTCCTCTTCAACCGCCATTAACCTGCTCGGGTCAAAGGTTGTTAGTCCTCACACGCCTGCAAACACATACGCACACTCAGTGCAGTGTACCTGCTAATGATGCTGTTCATCTGTAGATCTTTGTCATCCTGCAGCCTCCTTAGTCGACTTTCTGTATCCTCTAATCGAGCCTGACGCACACGAAGAAGATGGAATGATTTAAGGAAGTAAAATTACTTGGGATGGAATGATGTGACGGAACAATAAGTCAATGTGTCGCACGCACCTGATATTCCTGCAGCAAACGCTGGTTCTGCTGATCCTGAACCAGTAGGCGGGCCTCACACTCCTCCTGTCGCAGAGCCGCCACACGAAGTTTCTCCTGTAGCAGTGCGATGTCCTGCTGGTACTGCATGAACAACAACACGCACACACACATCAGTTATGAGTTAGCTGTAAGGGCCGGTGTCAGGTTAAAGCGAGCTTAGCGGTTACCTTGTCGATTAAGGCGTCGTCATGGCGATCGTCCTCCGCCTCGGCGTAGGAAGAGGCCGAGTTCATATTGAGAAGCCAGGCGGCCGTGCGGTCCAGCGCACACGGAGATGGCGCCTGGATACATGCACGCATATGACTGGGTCACCACTTAGCGCACTGCCATGCAGGTTGCCCCGGTAACAGATGAGGACCTTGTTGGCGGGCCGCAGTTTCTCGGGACTGTCCCCTTTGGACGAAGACGAGGCCTGGCGCAGTCGCGAGTGTCCGCTGCTCGGCCAGTCGGGACTTGACGACATCATGCTTCCGGAGGCGGGTCGAGGGGGGAGCATGCTTGGCGGCGTGCGGCCACGCGGCGGGCCCGGAGGGGGCGCTGAAGAGGGCGGAGGCGGTTGGTCGATTCGGCGCTGAGGCCCTGAGCTGTTCTGACGAGGCGGGGCCGTGCCACCTGGGGCGGGAGTTTCAACATCAGTGTCATCATAGACAAAAAAATGGATTGAAAATCACAAAGCGGCAAGTGCTATTATTATGGTATGCACTGTATGTCTATGAGTGATAACATCGGTAACATCTTCACGCAGACGTGACACAGGAAAGAAAAAAGTTACTTGTGATGTTTTCCGAAAGTGAAAGCGCTCTTCTGTTTTGCTCTTCTCCGCTGCTACTGCTCGACATGGCTGAAAGCCGTTCCCCTCGCTCGCCCCCCGCCGCCACGCCCACTTGCATCTGGGTGAGGAAGGCGGGTTTGGGCGCAGCGGCCGAGGCGCGCTCATCTCCTCCCTGCGACGTCGCCGATCCGTCAGAGGGCGTGGCCTCAGCCCGGTTTGGTTGCCGCGACGACATGTGGTAAACGGGGTTCTGGAAAGATAGAGGCAGCAACCCCGCCCTGCGCTGCCACTGGCTGTCGTCGAGGGCGTCGCCGGGGGAGGAGTCCTGCAGGTCCACCAGAGACAGGCTCCGCCCCTCCGCGCTCATTTCCTGACCCACCCTTCCGAAGGCCGCGTCGTCGTTGGGCTCCGAGTAGGAGGAGCTCGGGGCCGGAGAGCCACGCGGACCTTCGGGAAGCCACACGGAAGTTCAGAGGTCACAAGCTTCAGCAGTGGACAATGGGTGAAAAAAAAAAAAAAGTTGAAAGGTTACCTGATGCCGGCTGAAGGCTGGCACCTTTTGTGACAAAGAACAAATCTTTGTTTTCCGGGGTTGGTGATGGAAGCCTTGTGAAGTCAACCAGCCTGCAACAAATCCGAAACCCCGAGTGTTGGATTTTATTGAATAAAAAATATATATTTCTAATTAGCTTGCTTGAAGTACTCAAGTAGATCTTCGAGTGAGATGTTTGTGCGGATGACACGGGTGTTGGGACTAACCCTCCATCCAGTCCAACGCCGCACTGCTGGCCAAGTGAAGGATTGCAGGCTGCCAGCGGAGGCGAAAGGGGTGGCGACAGGGGTGGCGGAGACACCAAATGCTGCTGGAGCTCAGGCGAGGAGGCCGTCGCTTTACCAGGGTAAGCCCCGCCTCCAGGGTTGGCCAAAGCCGCTGACACGTCTCTTAAGATCCGAGGAAGTGGACTGAGCTTGCACAGACACGACTGAGGACACGTTGAAAGACAAGACGTGCCGTACTTAGTCACCTTTTGTACCACCTGACTGAACGATTCTAATCTGTCAAGAAGGTCGCGAATGTCACCTGACTGAATGTTTAGCCTGCGTCAAGTGTTTCACCTGTACCATGTAGCACCTTTGTCATGTCACGTGTGTCAAACACTTCACCTGATTGAATTTGTGGACTTGACCGAGTGTTTGCCCCACATTGAGCGTGTCACTTTTTAACCCTTGTGCGGTAGTTTGTCCAATCCTTTGATCTTTACATCAACGGCACATCACATTAAAGGGAGATCTTTGAAAGAGGACACTAGGGCAGGGGTGTCAAACTCATTTTTATCGTGGGCCACATTGAAGTAAAACTTTCTGTCAGAGGGCCGCAATGACCGTGAAGTCAAATACATTTTAAGTGTGTTCCTCACACAGTTACTTTTTTGAATTTTGGGATCAGAGGCAGGTAAATATTGTTCAAAAGTGAAATTTTTAAAAGTTTGGAAGGAACGAAGGAAGGTAGGAAGGAAGGATTGATGTATGTATGAAAGGAAGGAAGGAAGCAGTGAATGGAGAGAAAAAATAAGAAACTGTTCAAAAGACAAACTTTTAAACGTTTGGAAGGAAGGAAGGAAGGATGGAAGGAAGGAAAGAAGGAAGGAAGGAAGGAAGGAAGGAAGGAAGGAAGGAAGGAAGGAAGAATGCAGAGAAAACAAGAAAAAAGGAAGGAAGGAATGTGAAGGAAGGATAGAGAGAAAAGGAAGGAAGGATGGATGAAGGAAGGAAGGGAAAGGGAGAGGAGAGGGAGGAAGGAAGCAAAAAAGAATGAAGGACTGTGAAGGAATGAAGGAGTGGGGATGAAAGAAAGGTGAAAGAAGAGAAGGGAGGAAAGGGAGAACAAATGAAGGAGAGGGAGTAAAGGAGGGAAGTAAAGAGGAGAAAAGGAGAGAAAAGGAAGGAAGGAATGTGAAGGAAGGAAGGAGAGAAAGAAGGAACAAAGAAATGTGAAGGAAGGAAGAAATAAAGGAGGAAGGAATGTAAAGAAATGAAGGAAGGGGAAGAAGGGGAAGAATATAGGAAGAAATGAAAGTGATGGAAGAAAGGACAGAAAAGGAGATAACTTTCAATTTTGGTATTTAAGACAGAAATTTAAAGCCAAATCAGTATTTCACGGGCCACATAAAATGAGATGAGAAGCCTTAACTTTGATAGCAGTGCAAAAGGGAGCTGAAATTTCACCAAGGTTGTCCCCATTAAAGTTTAACCTTTTAAAACCACTTAGTTATCACACTAACAGGAGTGTGCCATCCCTTGGCTAAAATACTGCAAGAGTTATATCGGAAAAAAAAGACCCAAAACGGTCAAAATACCCTTGTGCAAAGGTCACATGAATTGAATTAGCGGCCTCTGACTAGCATGTCACCCACATCATGCATGTCACCTGACTCAATGTTTGTGCGTTTAATGGTAGTAAGTGCGCTCCTGAATGTTCGGCGCGCATCAAGGCGCTCACCTGGTCCAGCTCAGCGAGCAAGGTGTGCAGACAGGACAGCTCCCGGCCGAGGTCGACGTATCCATCGAAGCCGGCCCCGGTATGGTTGAGTCCGTCGGGGTTGGAGATCTCCTGCAGGAATCGCTGCATGCTGCTCCACTGGCGCTCCACAAAGTCATTCATGAAGAGCATGTACTCTTCTTTGGTGCCGAACCTCCAAAAAAGCGCACGGGTGTGTTACGGCGATTGGGGCGACGACCGGCGAACTGACGGACTCACTTGCTGAAGTTGGCCAGCGTCTGGATGACTTTAGCGATGAGCGTCAGCGTGCGAGCCGTACGCTCGTCCGGGTATCCTTGCGTCAGGTCGAAGAGCGACGGCGACATCACGGCCGGACACAGGAAGCGTAGGAAGAGAGATGCGCTGATCAGGCGCTCGCTGATGTCTGGTCTGCCGCGATTGGTGCATTCCTGACGCCACGATGCAAAAACCTCCTTCAGCTCCCGAGGGAACACCCTGTAGGGGGGCCACGCCACTGTCAAACCCGACACTTTCTTCTGTTTGGATCTGTGTTTTTATGTATGCGAGCCATGTTCCGTGTGAATGTGAGTTTCTATATGTGACCATGATTGGCTGTTACCTGAGTCCTGAACATGAACTGTCATTTGAAGAAAAAAAATATTAACTATTTACTGCTGAAAATGGCTAAATAAGTTTAGTATATTAGGATATTTGACGTCTATAGCCGTTAATGGCAGTGAATGAGTTCACAGATCCACTAGAAGCCCTGCGAAATGGATCTTTGACGTCAATTAGTTCATTCATATAATAAAAGTCTAGTTAATTGATGTTGTGAACAAGCAGCAGAATTACAAGTGCAATTCAAATGAAAGGAAGTCGAACTGAAATTCCAACAAATTCATAACACAAAATTAAAATGAGGCTTTATTGTATATATGCCTATTTACATGAATTTCATACTATTGTCAGGACGTTTTTGGACACAAGACTTAACAGTCAGTGATAAAGTATATGAATTACTTTTTTCAATTACTGATGAATAAAATTGTGACATGTTTTAACTTCAATGGTAGAACAGCACTTAATTTCCCAGAATACATTGCTTTGTCTGTGTCTTTAAAGGGATAGAACATTTTTTAGCCATTTTCACCAGTATAAAGTTCATATTTTATCTATCATAAATTTGATAACCAAATTATTTATCATGTAAAATCATCACCTTGATTTTTTTTCCACTTGCTGTTAACTGAAAATGACACGACATGTGCTCGGGGCTCAGGCAACGACCTAATATAAATCACCTGTTGACATTCACGGGCTGAACTGTGATTGGTCATTACTTGAGTCTTAAGCACATTATATCATTTTCAGTTGACAGCAAATAGAAAAATATGTTTTTAAAAGCATTAATGGTACATGAAGAGTAACTTGGTCATGAAATTAAATATAGATACAATTACATGTTACTGTACCAGCGATGGTAAAATGAAGCCCCGTGAACCATTTGTGATCATTGGTTTGAAGATGCAGTGGAAATTTAATACATTTCAAGTGCACCATCCAGAGGAGAAAAATATTCCAAGTGGTTCTTGAGGTTTCATTCATCTTGGTTAAAAGATAGACACGAATGCAATGGAAATGCATTAAATTTACATGAGCGCTATATAGAGGAGAAAATAATATCAAGTGTTTCATGAGGCTTTATTCTCCCATCACTAGAAGAACGTTATCATTTTTATAATTAATTTGTTGACCAAGTTGTTTTTCATGTACGTTATTTTGTTTTAGTTTTTTTTGGCTCATGAACCACGTTTGCTATTTTACGCTCCTCTAGATGGCACTCTTGGCTTAAAAACGCAATGGAAACGTAATCCATTGCCATTGCATTAGCCTTCATCTTTAAACCAAGAGCACAATCCAGAGAGAAAAAAAATGATCACGTGGTTCATGAGACTCCATTTTCCCATCACTTGCGTGAGTGCGAGACCTGTAGGAGTCGAGTATCTTGCAAAATGCCAGTTCACAGCACATCCTGAGGTTGGCCTGATGCTCTGCCAGGTCAGAGCTGGAACAGCGAGATGCGTCCACCTCGCAGTTCTCATCGGACTCACACAGCGCTTTGATGAACTCGCCTGAACACACACACACATGCAATGTCCGGTTTTGTGTAGCACAGCGTGTTGCGCTGTGTCGAAATGTGCGGCGTACCCAGCGCGTCTTGCAGGTACTTCTGTCCAATCAGCTTTAAGTATTCCTCAATGCTTTTTGTGGCCAGGGTGTTCTCTCGGAAGATGAGCTGGTCGTTGTCACGGTAACGGTCCACCTCCGACATCATCAAGTCGGTCAGGAAGTCCTGTAGACAAGGAAGAGTCAATCCCAGCGTGATGTCATTGGAGGCGGGGCTCGTACCTTGGCCTTGCCGGTGCTGTGAAGGATGTGAACCAGCGCCGCCGCCACTTCCTCTTTGGCTCGCAGGCCGATGGAAGCTTCCAGCGTGTTGCACAGCAGCAGATAGTTGGCGCTGATGAACTCGGCAAACTCTTTGTACTGCTCCATGGGAAGGATCACAACGCTCTGGTAGCGCGCCTTCACCCGCACCGTCGGCACGCTCGACTTGCCTGTTGGCCCCGGTGCAGAAATGCTTCAAAAACTCTGTTTTATGTGAGATTTTAAAAACATTTTGTCAGATGCCTGCGCCACAGTCCGGGAAAGCGGCTTTGGCTTTGCGCTATCTTGTGTAATTGCACATCAACCGGATGGTGCTGTGGCACATTGGTTGTCAAGTCTGTGCAGGGGGAAAAACTTTAAAAAAAAAATCTCTAAATCACATTAATGATCAGCACAACGTTTTATAACTTTTTCATTGGGTTAAAATATTCAAGACAATGGTGTCAATTTTCCAGATCTATTTATATTTATTTATTTTTTAATATTGTCCAAAATAGTACAAGGTCAATATCACTTTTAATCATAAAACATTAACATTACTATTAATCATAAAACATTTCTTGTTTTTCATTGACTGAAAAAAAATGTGCTCCTTTTTAATCTTTACATTAAAAAATCATCTCGTGGGACAGATTAAAACCATTCGCGGGTCAGAACCAAGCCGTGGGCTGTATGTTTCACACCCCTGGTTTAATTGGTCATAAACATTCCTAGTTTGAATAAAGATTAACATTTTTTTTTTCCCTGGCACTTTGATGCATTCTAGGCTATTTTTTTTTTTTTCAGATTCAGAATAAGATGTAACCTGTAATCATAGTAAGGATTTGCTGAACGTTGATTTAAATGGATATTTCCTTTTGGTAATGTTAAAGTATACAATTTTGGGTATACCTACACAATTTTAATGGATTTTGTTTATCAATCAATCAATCAATCAAATTTTATTTGTATAGCCATAAATCACCAAAGTCCCAAAGGGCTTCACAGATAAAAAGAGGTCATGTCGACCAGGTCATGTCTTATACAGCGACAAAGGTGTTGGTTGTTTAGAGTCACCACAGCGAGTGGAGGGGCGAAATATTTTCTATTTCCTTGGGGGGGGGTTTGCAAAAATAATTGAGAAGCATTGCTTAACAATCATCTTTGCCTGCTATTATTGGCAGGGAGACCTGGAACTCACCTCTGATGGTGCTGGGCATGCTCACAGTGTACCACTTCTCCACCAGCTGTCTGCCCGTTACCGTGACAACGGGAATGTTGACCAGCCCCACGTAGCTGCTCTTGTCCTTCTTGCGTTTCCTGTCCGTGTCTTTGTAGATGTGCAGCGTCATGGCACTGATGCACGGCAGACTGCTGAAATCGAAGCGTTCGCCCCAAAATATGTTGTCTGTCTTCATCTTGCAGGACGTGCGTGCGTACAGACTGTCGTCCAGACAAAGTTCACAGAAGTACCTGCACGGAGGCCAGTGGACATCGACACAGACGAGAATTAATAAAAGGAATTTTCGAACTTTGAGCACATAGCAAGTAACGAGGATAAAAAATTGTGATGTTCGATACCACTTTTTTTTCCAGATACCAGTACATAACAGATAATTTCAAAGAAAGACCTATGTATTCCAATATAACATTTTTCCCTAGAATTTCATGACAATAACTGACAATAACTGCAATTTTCTATTATATTTGTTACTTCTAATTTGCTATCATAAAATTGCTCCAAGAGAGCAACCAAAAATGGCAGCCAATAATTGGTACTTTGAAATTAGGTAATCAGTCCGATATTTGAATGTAGAAATGCAGGGCACACAGGGGCAAAAAAAAAAAAAACATTCACACACCAAATCACACCTAGGGAGAACTTAGTATTTTGTGTACAGTATATACTTATTGAAGGCATTATCCTGTGGGTCTTGAAAATGGCAAAATATTACAAGATTACTTGGATTGTCAACATAACGGATTGTTATCAATTAATTACAGATTTAAAGAGTTATTTTCTTCTAATCACAGTAATGTCGTTTTTAAATCTTTTTATGTTTTCTGTGTACTGATTAAAGCTGTTCTTATGCATCTGGCTTTTTGTGATTGAGGTGTTGGTGGGAAAACAAAGGTCAATCACACCCTGAAGTGGACACTGATTGGTTGCCATTGTGTTTGACATAACCTGATGTGGGTCCGAGGCCAGAAAAAGAATTGAAAGGAGCATGTGAGAGCTGTTGATCCGAAAAATGGTAAAGTAAAAAAAAAAAAATGTCCAGAGAACACCTTGAATAAAGGCAGTGTTAGAAGGAGTTTACTTACCCAGAAGCTGCTTAATTTTAGCCTACCACATAAATGCAAAGCAACCAGCTGCAACTGCAGTTACAGCTAATGTTAGCAACAAAGACGCTGATGTAGCAAGCCATAGCATCTGCTAAGCTAAACTTAAAAAACACCCTTTGTGACAAGGTTATATTAACTCTTTCAGTGCCAAGCATTAATGTGCGTTCAAGTGTGGAAACACTGCCATCCAATGGTCACGGTAATTACTACAGTGCTCAATTGGCTTATATTAGGGAAGTATTAGACAAGGGTGACAGCTAATCTCCATAAAAAAAACGTATTTGACTAGAATTTTATTATTTATTATTTTTATTACAATTTTAATTGACAAGAATTCTCATCCATGGAACTGAATGAGTTAAATGTTAATACTTTCTTATTATTTGGCAATTGACAAAAGAAAACAGCATCATTCCACATGATTCTCAAAATTAAAGTGTGCATTCAGCACCTGGGATGGAGGTAAATGGTTAAAACTGCATCTGTTTGTCTCTTCAAGAAAATAAATGATTGAAGTCAATGATTTTGTCGCACAATCTTTTGATCTGACACAATAACACCCTATCTATTAATTACAGAGCTTTACAAACACTTGTGCGGGATATTAAGTATTTTTGGGTACTTTTCTTCCACATCATTTTCACAGTATTTTAGCCAATGGATGATGACACACTACTGGTAGTGCAACTTTGATATGTTGTCACCATCTGAGTGAAATTTCAGCTCCCTAGTGCCTTCTTTCAATGTTTTCCCTTAGATATAAAATGCCTTTGGTGTAAAGATGAGAGGTTTGGAAAAAATACTACACAAGGGTTAAGTAAATTCTAATGTTTTAAATCTCTTGAAAACACAAAAAAGCATGTCTGGCAGCAAACAAAAGTTAAAGGCAAGTGAAGTCTTTCATGAGTTTCAGGCCTCAAATTGGCAGTTTAAGTGTGAGCGGAGCCAAGTGGAGCGAGACTAGGCGCCCAGTGGCGCTGGATCAATGACACACGCAAGCGATCAATGGAGGCAAAAGAGACGTCACCTCTTCTTGGCAGGCAGGTCTTTGGCTTCAATGACCCACAGCGTCAGAAGGTTCTCCACACGCCGGCTGTTGTCTTTGTTGGGCTGCACAGCTCGCCGCAAGTTTTCCATCCATTTGTCCCGCTCGGCCGCCGAGCGGCACGAGAAGCACTTGGTCCCCGTGGAGGTGGTCACCTGCCGAACAGTCATCACGCCGCACGGTGAGAATCAGGACTAGAATCAACAGGACAGATCCAGGGTCCACGGATGTATGTCTGACCTCAAAGCAGTAGTCCTGGCCCAGAAGCGACGAGTGAACGGGTTTGATGATCACGGATTGGTCCATTTTCAGCTCCAGAGAAGCCACGCCCCCGCCGCTTAGCACTGACTCTTGGCTAGCGCAGCGCAGCCGTCGCATCACACGCCTGGACGCGACACACAAATCGTTTCGTTATCGTTTAGCATCAGGGGTGGAAATGTTTGACTTTCACGTGTCGAAAGGATTCTGATTTTTGAGTCTACAATGCGATTCGGAATCGATTTTTGATTCAAAATGATTTTTGATACAAAATGGTTTGACATTGATTTATGCTTCATTATTGAGATGTGCAAAGAATCGGCATGAGCTAATCCTTTTGCAAGTTGTAATGACAAATGGAGACTAATAAAAAGTGTCATTTTTTTAGCTATATTAAGTTTGAATTGAAAGAAAAGTAACTCTATGAAGGTTAAATTTACGTTAAAACTGACTTAAACTCAGTATATATGATTGTTATGTTAATATTTTCAACAAGATTTATTAATAAATCAAACCTTTAAACTTTTTTTTCTTGGGTTTATTACTTCAAGTAAAATTGATAAAAATCTAATTTTTCCAGATTGATTGGTGAAATTCAACATTTTGGGGGAAGGACATATTGCCCTTTTTTTTTTTTTTAACTAGTTGTTCGCGACACACAAGCTCAGAATCATTGCTTTGGACAAATTGGCAAAAAAAAGCGTTCCACATTTTATGCCCAGACAAAAATAAATAAAAAAAAAACCCTCAATATCTCCTGAGGCGAACATCCGACCTCCAAAATTCTTGCTGGAAGTGCCTAACCACACAGTATTTTGACAAACTGTCATTGAGGGCAAATCTTGTCAGTTACGTTAGCTGAATGGCGAAAAAGTGCTAACTTTAAAAATTGTTAAATGCTCATCAAGCTTCAGAGTAATCCCTTTCTATCAACAAGTCAACAAGCTCGTGCAGAGTGAATACGCAGGAAGTTGACTTGACTCAATCGTTATTTTTTAATCTCCTTTTTAGGCCAATACTGACAAGTGTCACATTAGCATAAATGCACCTGTACAGGTCTTACTTAGGTCAGGATTTACTTAAATGAGCATGAAATCTGATGTAAATAAGCAACATTACAGGTAAACTGACATATATTAGGACATCAGAATGCTTCTTTGAAGGTGCGTAAACATTACAAGTGAGGTAAAGATGCAAGGCCTTAAGTTTTATGAGAGTACTTTGGCACCATGGATTGGATGTAATATTAACATTTCAGCGTGTCAGAAAATGAATTGACCCTCTTAATTTCCCAGAAACAGAAATCTGAGTTGAATGGTTGCATTTCTAAAGGTCGTATTTATGAGGAAAGGAGGCAGGGGTAGTATTTCTTATATGCTATCACGCGCACACGCGCGTGCGCACACACGCACAACCATGGCCGTTTCCAGGCATGCTGAGCATCCGCGCACAGGTTGATTTTCGCCTTTGTGTTGCTGAAAAGAGAAGCTAGCCTAGCCGCATGCTAACGTAGCAGCGCAGCTAGATGCACGCGCACGCACTGCAGATGGTGTGTCGAATAAGAGGACAAAAGAGAAGTACTCACAAAGCATCCTGCGGGGGTGAAGAGGAGGAGGAGCAGGAAGCGGAGGGGGGCTATACATCCATGCTTTTCCCAAGCACACAGGACCCGAAGAAAGACAAACCTGCCGATCCTGCCTGTCTGTCTGTCTGTCTGTCTGTCTGACAGTCGGTCTGTCTGTCTGTCTGTGTAAGCGCGCGCGCGAGTTTCCTAGCTACTGATGCTGGAGGCTCCAGCAGCGGCCCCTCCCATCAGTGATGCTGCCCTACTTCCTCTCCTCCATCTTTGAAAGACTGCAGCTGCTGCGCAAGGACACACAGTGACGACATCTTCTGCACATCTCTGATGTGCACATAGCAGATCGCTTTGCCACTAATAGAAAATATTTAGAACTTATCTGGACTTTATAAATGACATGCAATTTCATCTTTACGCCAATGTAAACCTCGCATATGCATTTATAGCAGATTTTGTGTCTATGTGCAGGTACCTCAACATTCCTCTGATGGCCACCCACCACATTATGATGCTTTTGAATTCCCGGTTGACTCTTCTTAGCTTTATGGAGAACCTATGAGTCGCTATATGCCGAAAAACTATTCGCTGTTTCTGTGCTCAGGGCAGAGTGGAAAAAAAAAAAAGATAATTTGGCAACAAAGAATGGTGTTCAAGTGAATTGAGGAGCTTCACTGAGACAAAAGGAGTGTGTTGTTGTCAAAGAACTATGTTGGAGTGAGTTAAGGAGTTTCAAATGTTTGCCACCATTTTGTGACATCCATAGGTAATTACAGTAAAATAGTAGTAGTGGTGAAACTGCTTTTTTTGAGCCTTCATATACTTTAGTATACAAGGTAATAGGAAACTAGCTTCGCTCATTTATTCGTTGGAATATTACAAATTATGAATAAATTATTCTATTTTAAAAGTTACTTTTCAATAACCCGGTACAAGTGCAAGACCAATGGATAACACAAAATTAGTGTAAAAACACTGTACTGGTCTTCAACAACTTTATTTTAGAAACAAATAAATTACTGTTATGCAATTTAAATCGAAATTGCGCCCAAAGATGAACATTATGAAATTAATTAAAGCTGTTGCTTTCTGTAGACCAGAGGCTTCAGACTCTAGTCCTCTAGGGTTGCTATCCAGTATGTTTTCCAGTATTTTTTCTTCAACACACCATATTAGCAAGCTCTGCAGAAGCTTAAAAATTATCCTAATCATTTGAATCAGGATTTCACAAACTAAATCATGAGCTGCCATTTAGTGGTTGGGTTAGGCAAAGTAAACCAGTGGCACAGCACAAAAATGTAAATGTAAAAAAAAAAAAAAGTTAAAAAAGCGAACTAACAGGAACGTAAACCCAGAATCTGCAGCACTCCACTGTAATACTGCACCTTTAATACCGTAGGATGTTTCATGTTCCAAAAAATTAGCTCTTAATTTGAAAAGAAAGTGTTCCTGTTTTGACATTAAAAGAGCATCAAATTAGATATGTTGATACCTGCAAAAACCCTATTCAAATCTCACATACCCTCTGAAGTGCCTTCACGTACACCAGGGGGTACTCAAATCCCCATTTGGGAATTGCTGCGCTTATATACTTAAAATATCTGTAATGTTTGACACTAAGACTATATAATGTAGATCCTGCACCATGCAGGTAAAATCCACCCACATATTTGCTGTTACCTGCTGTCATACGTATTGACGCTGCTCTGGCGAAAGATTTTGGGATAGGAGCCACTTCTGCGAAGGGACCGCTTCAACCTCGTGGACAGGAAAGCCTAAGCGGGATAGAAAAAGAACGATCATGTTGATGATGGGGATCAGATTGAGAGCGAAATTTCAACTCCAACAACGACAACGAGTGTCTTACCGTCACTTTGGCAGTGGGCGTGTCCAAGGTGGTGCTACTGAGCACGCTCGTGGGACGTGCTCTTCTCTCAGGATGCTCTGGAATGCCAAGCAGCCATGTTGACTCAATAATTGACTATTCAGTTAGCATCAAAGGCAAATGAGCATTTTGGATTTTTTTTTTTAACTCATTCAATCCCATCGACGTATTATTACGTTTTTTAAGAGTCCATACATATTGGGCTAAAGGAAGGTCTAAAATGGCTGGTCCTAAATGAAATAAGACTAAAGTAATTACTGGCTTCAGGTACAAAAGAAATGGATTACTTTAATATAGGCCTAAGGTCATCTGTTATGGTAATCTATTACTTTGGTTAAAAAAGGACTAAAGTAAATGATTACTTACGGTACTGAAGCAAATGATTTATTTAGATAATAAAGTACTAAAGTCATTGATTACTTAAAAATATTAGTCATTGGTTACTTTGCATATATATATATATATATATATATATATATATATATATATATATATGTATTAGTAGTACCTGGGATTGAATGTTTTTCCTTAAAAAAAGTCTTTGGGTTTGAATGCGTTAAATGTCGAATGTGTCGACACTTCTATTTCGTTATTTTCATTTAAAATCTCAAAACCCAAACCAAAATGATACGAATATTTTTATCCCTACTTTCTTTGCTCATCTGCCTCATCCTTGTGAGCGCAGATTATGACATGAATTTATGAGATTAGGAATGTAATCTTTCCAAAACAAGGGCTAAACTCCTCGTCCCCCCAAATGCAGACAAATTCAACAAATATTGTAAGAACACCAAACAATCAAAGTATTTCTTACCAATCGCATCTTCAAAGTGCTCATCCATTGTATTGGTGCGCAAGTTTGTGTGTGTGTGAAGGGTTCTTCACCTTTGTGGGTGGAGTGAGAAGGTGATGAGGTCACATTGAGGCGGTATCTTAGCAGCCACACAGTACAAGACTCCGCCCTTTCTGAGATCAGCAAAGGATGAACCTGAAAAACAAAACGGCAAGCAAACGGACAAATTCATTGACTGACAGTATGGCTACAAGAAGAGCCAGGAGTAAATCGCAAGTTTTTCTGTGTGCATGTGTAATGTAGGGACAAATTTGGTGATGAATTGAAGTCACATTGTACAATCACGCCTGTCACACTTTCAGTTTGATTTAGATTTTTTTTAATCAATAAATGCATTGCTATACATGAACGGGAACTGGAACCCTCCGCAAAAATTGAAAGACCGATAAGCAGTCCCCCCCCATTGGAATTTTCATACATGTGGGTACCTGAATTTTTTTGAAATGTAAAAAGTATTTATACTTTACATATTTAAGACAAATATTACTGCAGTACACATATTTACTTACATTTTAAATGACTAACCCTTATACAGCAACTGTACTGTTGTCCCTTCCCATTCCCATCCCTTTAGCTTTTGTACCACAGAGCCGCGGTTATATTCATGGCCCTGAAGTCTATTTAAATTGCAGCTTGTAGCTGACCAAACATGATAACAATCAGACTTTACACTTGAAATTCCAATTTATTACAAAAGAAATCTAGGTAAGTGATTTACAACTCTCCGGTGCAGCACTGGTCTTTCCTGCTCTTCCTTCACATCTACCTAACAGAGTGTGTCAGTTGCATGAGGGAGACGGGCACTCCTAAGAGAGACATAATTGTCTCCCGGCGCGACCATCGACCAATGAGGGCAGGAGTAGATACATCTTCTGAGAGGGAGTCACTTACAACTAAAATGCTATTTGCTAAAAACATAACATTTGCCATGAGTTATTGAGTTATGCATGCCCATAGACGTTGGCATTATGGGAACAAATACAGAATGAAAATCATGCACTGCAGACAATGTTACAACAATAAAATACACTTTTTCAAATGTATTGGTAAGTTACAGTAAATTCTAGAAGGGGACGCTTTCTTGCCTATTTTTTCCTATTACATGCACAAGTAAATACTCAGTGGCATCATTGGGAAAACAATCTGGTTTTATCTATGTATGGTTCAGCATTTAACCTACGTTTTGTCAATTTGAACGTATTTTGCAAAGTTGTTTGAATGTAGATAACTGTTAAATGTGTTTGCAAATGTACTCAAATGAGTTTGCAAACTACATCCAAACAAAGTATTTACAAGCACTTTCAAATTAGTTTTCAAAGTATGTTAGAATATATTGATAAAATGTAAGCTAAATGGTAAAAACAGCAATTTTTTTTCCCTTAAAGGGACAGTATGTAAGATTTAGACCGTTTTTCATTAAAAAGGAATGATGGAAAATGTCAACAACTTGCAAATGAATGTGTTCTTAATGACCAACAGCATGTTTTAAATATAATCATAGGTCTATTTATCATTAAATTATATTACATGGGTGGCACTTCTCCAGAACCGGCCATGTTTTTTATACTTCAGACAATGGTAAATGCGTTTGCCAGTCGAAATACCACACTGACAGTTTCACTAACTTATAGAAAAGAGAGGAAAGAATAGCATAAAAAAATAAAAATACATAAAAAAAGAACCAGAGGACACACTGTGACCTTTAAAGGGAAAATATTCTGGTTTAGTAAAGTATTTATAAACTAACGATCATAATAATTACGTCTAATAAAGTAACTAATTGTAAAAAATATTGAGCGATAGATTTCCAGTTCACATTCAAAGGCATCCACTTGACTGTAGGCTTTGCGTTTATCGTTCAAAGGTCAGCAGGAAGTGACACGACCTAACCTCCAAGTCGTCCAGCAGCAGAAGTTGAGCGTCAGTCAGGATGCACAACATCCTGCTCCAAGTGTCTAGCTCCGCCCTCTGACCGCACGAGAGCCAATGGATGGAGGCGCTCTTCAGCTCTGCAACGTTAACAAAATGTTATCAGGAAAGGACGTCAAATTGGTAACACAACGAAGACAGTTTGGCTGATCAATCGGCAGGATTTCCATCTGTCTGTTTGGACAGCCGCACTATCGGACTATTTACACCATTGGACTTCTGTGATGCTGATGGCATGAGGGGCTGTCGTTAATGGAACAAATGGTGCGTCCATTTCGGTCCTGGCGAGCTGGTACCATGCAAGTTCTGCGTGCGGGACGGGGAATTCATCTTCGCTGTCCTCATCACCAAATGGGAAAAACTCATGTGCAAAACATGTCGCAGCTGCAAGCGTAAACATCAACATTCCCAGCATGCAAAACTCCGGAACGACACGCAGTTTGGACCCATTTAGGTTCTGAACACTTCCTTTGGTTCTCAACCTTTCGCAACCACCTGTAAATAAAAGTCTTGTACAGCTTACAATTAAAATGCCACTTTTGCCTATAGAGCTTTAAATGACCTGGTCTGAAAGTATTGTGAGTTTTCACACAAAACCTTGGCCACCTGGAGGCAGTGTAACAGGCATATACTGTATATGGATATAAATATATATATAAATATAAACAAATGTGGATAATATTAATAAATTACTGTATATCAGCGTATCAAGGGCTCTCTGGTTGGTCCAATCTTGCAACTCAATCGAGCGCTCTGGCAGAAAACCAGGAGTTTCCTCAGTGCTCTGGATGGGCCACTCCAAGCCTGGCTTGTACGCACGCTGGTGCTTGCAACTCAAAGCAGAGCATCAGTTGACTTGTATCTCAAGGACCCTCTGAAATGTATTGGATGATGGCGTGTAAACAGGAAAAAGATTTTGCCTTTTCACATGCTTTTTGTATGTGTGAATGTGAACGCCAGTTAAGAATGTGAAATTATCAACTAAAACATTGATGTAAACCCTGGAAGAGACTATTTCTCATGGCGCAAAAAGCATAAGATCCCAATGTCAACAAACCAGCTGTCAATCAACTCACCAATCACATTCATCCAGCCAAGATGTTGACATCGAGAGAGACGTTTGACCAGTTTCTCCATGGCAACGGGAGCCTGGCAACGGACACAATCCAAAAAAACAGATAAACCTATGATGACATGCGCACACATACACATGTAGACATACACGCAACAGGCACAAATGACACACCTGTCAGTCAGTCATCAAGTCGGAGACGAAAAAGCACGTCAACAGTCGCGCTGACTTGACTCTGACTCTTCTAAACACCTTAAGAGCTTTAGCAGATTACTTGCTCTTACTCTCACTGCTGTGCGCGCGCACACACATACACACAGACACATGCACGCAACTATTGTGATGTCATTGATAAAGTGTAATCCAGTCCTTTGTTGGGCCTACTGTTTTACATTTACTGTATTTAGAAGAAAACGTGATCCAATAATGAAGTCTGAAAATAAACAAAGAAAAAAAATAGACAAGCCACAGGGTCGTAGGTCAACAGTTTTATTGCTGCAATGTGGACAATGAGCGGTTACGTAACACGGTTTGCATTTACCGTCTGCAAGACGCTCTGAAAATGACACGATAAATGACTATATCAACACTTTGTGTCGATTGATTGTTTCCAGCGGATCAACGGTCTGCCTTTGCATAGATCATGTGACCAAGGCTGCAGAGCATGCTGGGAATCTGCCGGTCACAACATATGTGGGTTCTCGACAAATTTTCTTGTAGTTTGATCTTTTCTTGAAACTTAATCATCCTCGCTGGATGAATCAATTACAGTAGTCTTTTGTTTACGACCAGCTAGGGCTAACGCTCCAGAACAGGCCACCAGGGAGGAAAATCGGCCAAATAGTGATCATATTTTACATATGCTAACATAAATATTTTGAATACATTATAAAATATGCATGTGTACTAGTTTTCCCTCATTTTACACTTCACTGCATACACGGCTTTAAAAGGTGAGCTCGAACATGGTGAACACTTTCGTCTTGGCTCTGAGTGAGTCAGCAGCAGAGCCATAGTGAGAAATGCATAACAGAAAATGAGTAATATGTGATTATATAATTGGGTGATTCCAAAAAAATAACCTCAATCGGTAAATTGACAACTTTCCCTCTATTTTGACAGCTTTTTTGATAATAGTGTACATTTCATTTTGTGTGCACTGTAGAAAACAGCTAGCCGAGTAAGTCTAAGTGTGCTCAGAGGAAATCAGAGACTGTATAATAACATCTCAGATCTTTAGGTGGGATGCAATCCATTTGGCAAAAGAGAATTTGGTGGTGTGTCTTTATTGTAGTACCACACTGTGCCACAAATTGCAGGGAGGGCAGCACCGAGCTCCAGAAGATGTAGCTGCAGCGCAATTAAGAGCAATAAATCGAAGCAGGGGGAAAGATATAATAACCGAAACGCCAATTTTTGATTTTAATGAATCGTTAATCTTGTTGATAGTGACGGCATTATTAAAAAAACTATGATATCTCAGAAACTACTGGGCCATCTGTCATTAAACAGGTGTCTTTGGAATGGGAAAATCATTTTAAAAAGTGATTCTCAAATGGAAGTACTAGTACCCCTTGCTTAATTTGAATGTCATTAAATAGGTTGATGAAAAATGCTCAATTTTGTTTTAAAGCCCTGCACAACAGCAGCCGTAAGAAAGCGATGTACATAAATGATAGACCAAAATGATACACTCATAAATAACTCACTAAAAAGTTATCTTCTAATACAAATATACAATAGCTATCTTCATTTAAGATACATGAGGTGCGGTTACATACAAAGGTAGATAAGGGCAGCAGCTTCTATTACTATATGACTGGGTAGCACGTTAAGCAACATATAGTGCGATACAATTTCACCCCATTTACTGTATAAAATCTAAATATACATTGTGTAATTATATCTACTTCATAGCACCCGACACCTCAGTGAATACTCCAAAGGCTGACCACGTTTTAGAAGTATAAATGCTAATATCCATTAGCCTGTCTATGGCATTTCACATTAACGTTTCATTCATTGATTACCATGTGGTTTGGGTTGTGCATTGTCGCAGTCAACTTCAAACGAAAAGCATGCAAACTGATACTTGGACAAGTGTGTGAGCCAGCGATTAAAAACAAGTGCTAAAGATTCCCCCCGAAACTTTTTCAGGTAGGTAGAAAAGGTGCCGTGTGTGCGCCTCGCCTCTAGTAAGGTGTTGAGCCCTCCCACTGCAGCAAGTACTGCAGGGCGCCATCTGCGGTGACGCGGCGCGCCAGCACATGGTAACGCTCGCCACCCATCAGTCTGCCTGACGCACCAAAGTACGATGAGATGGACGAGTGCAGGCGAGACGCATCGGAAGGCCGAGACAAGAAGCGGGACTGGTCGGCGGGAAACGAGCCTTCCTCAGTGATTCCGGAAGGCTCTTCCTCCTCCGCCTCGTTCTGATCGACCCATTGCTTGTAGGCGGAGCTAGGCAACTTCCTCTTCTTGCTGCCTACCTTTCGTCTGAAGACAAAGGTCAGAGGTTAAAAGCTAGGCAGGAGACCATAGACTCAGTACCTCTACTGCAGTGCACAAGTGTTGGATTTAAGGCCTGGGCGCCAGACTTGGCCCGGCACATCATTTTATGATTATGAGAAATCTGCGTGCTATATATGAGAACTCTTTTCTCTCACCATCCCCTCAATGTGCTTTCCTGCAAACCACTAACTTAATTTTACTGAAAGACTGTCAGAGTGATCAAGTGGCCTTGAAAGATTTTTTGTAAGTGAAAATACAGGCGATGATGTCGCAAATTAGTAGCTAGCTGTACCTTTGACTTTGAAACATCTCTGAGACATCTCTTATGGTGTGCTCTGTGCCTGCCTGTGTATACCTTTCACCGCTGACCGGCTCTGGTTCTAGCATGGCTAACCAACCAGATGCTGCTATGAGCGAGACAGTACTAGAGTGTGGCGCATCCTATTTTTGTTTTTGTTTTGTTTTACCTGACTGACTGAAAGGAGCTGGTGCTGGTGGTGGTGACAGAACCTGTTGTGGAAACATCTGTGGAGTCCTGATCGACACTTAATGTCCGACTGCAAAATGACATTCCTGTTAACACCATTTCCAATGCACTGTGTATGTGTGTGTGTGTGACCTTCTGAGTTTGCGTAGTTCATCCAGGGTGAAGTCAAAGATGGTGGCCATATGGTGGTGATCATTCTAGGCAAACAGACAATTTGTTTATTTTTTTTATTTTTTTAAAAGCAAATTAAATTAAGCCTCCTTACGTTTGGGATGGCATCTTCAAACAACCATTTGGACTTCCTCTTTCTCCTCTCCGATAAAGTACTGCGCAAGTACACAATAGCATCGGTGATTAAGCCATTTAAAGTTTGAGACAGTTGGAGTGGGGTACCTGATGTGGCCAACGCCCTTCTTACTGCCCCGCCCCCCCTCGCCGTGAGTGCGCTCAGGGAAAAGTTTGGACGGCGGCGTAGGAGGAACCCGCGTCCTCAGACGAAAAATGCACTTCCTCTTTTTGATCTCTTTCCCGCAAAGGAACCTGAGCACACGCACGGGCCGGTGTTCACAATCACTTTATAGCCACTATTTTGTGGAAATACAAAAACATTGAAGTAAAGAAAGAAAAAACTACAAAGTGAATGACACTAATATAGAAGGAAAAGAAAAAAAAACAACACATATGGCCAAATAGAACTTTGGTTATATTAATGATGGAAGGTCTCATCGTCAGCTCATTGGCAACTGCAGAGCTTCCTGCTTGTGAAATGAAACACAGCAACTCACTGTCACCCACAAATATTTTCGTTAGGCACATTTTTCAATAGCGAGACACAGAAATTCAAGCATAACTGTTATGACAGAACAAGCCCTGTAGATAATAGTGTTGCATCATTTTGAAGGGGAGCTCAGCACAGCTTTTAAATAGAAAAAGATTGGGGGTGAAACTTGTATATCATTTTTTTTAAACTTATTATTTTCCACTGTCACAGTTGACAAATCATAACACTTCACAACTTATGAACCAACAAAACAAGCCCCTTAAACATTGTCATTGGAAGGTTTACTTCAAAAACATTCTCTAACTCTCTCTAGCTGATTATAGGGTCATTTGTGTCAGCTATTGACGACAATGGAAGAAAAAATGGATTATTATTACAATTATTACAATTCAGAAGCCTGGAATGAGTTTCAAAAGGCGCAATCAAAAAAATTAAAAAGGTTTTAAATGGTTTAACAATAACCAGGGACTTACTTGCTCTTGTACTTGTTGAGTGCGTCGAGCAGGTGCTGCCCCCTGTCTGCCAAAGGAGTGTTTGACAACTACACACGCAAGCGGACGAGAAGAGGGTTAGCATGAGGGTCAGACTGTGCTGAGGTCAGCTGGTGCTTTCAACTGGTACCTTTCCCAGCTGTAAGTGCTCCCAGTGAGCATTGACAAAAGCCAGAATTTCATCCAGCTCAAAGTACTTTTTCTTGTTGCTCAGCGACAGGTTGTAGAGAACCAGGTGGACCACGTCCACCCAGCGAAGAGACAAACGGCGCACGTGCTCCAATCCTTTGTTGCACATGCAACATATGAACAGGTAAAACCTGGAGAGAAGACCCAATTATGAGACGGACATGAGGTCACAGTCGGGCATGGCAATACGGCCTTCAAATCATCTCACAGAAATGTTTCTATCACTTTCAGCACTTGGGAGGGAAAGGAAACACAGATGTCAAATATATAAATTAATAACATTGATATTCAGTAAACCTGGTTTTCATTTGAAAAAATGATTAAAAATTCAAAGGCGAAAACCCTGCCCCTGAATGTTTTTTAATGAGAGCATTTTCTGTGTCCTTGTAGATTTCTTTTTTAATTTTCTGTTCCCACTATTTCTGCAGAAAATGTAATTTCTCCATTAACAAACAAATGAAGGCTACCCTACAAATTCTTACAATACACAAAACATGATTGAAGATTAAAAGCAGGACACTACAAAATTATAACAAAGCAACTTCCACTCATTCAATCCCAAAGACGTATTTTGTGTCGTTGAAGACTCCACACATTCAATCCAGTACCTATTTATATACAGTAGTTTATTTGAAATTCTCAAGCGTTAGAGTAAGGGAGTGTCTGATAATGGCTGGCAGTGAATGTGTATATGACACCATATTAGACAATAATGCACATGTGAATTAATAATTAAGTTGCATATTTTTGATTATTTCACAAAGATGCATTTTATGCAATATTACATGTGAGTAACACACTTCTAAAAAATAAACAAGTCACTACTTGGCATGAAGTTCAAAACGTGGTACAGTGATGCCAGAGAATATAAGGTTTTGTTTTGTTTTTTTTAAAGTGCATATAACCGTCTAAACACTGAAATACTGTGTTTTTCTGGGCTGATTGCTGATTAAAGGGATACTTGCTTAGCCACTTTCAGCAGTAAAAACCTAACATGTTATGTAATGAATTTGGTAACTAAAATTTATTTTTTATGTAAAACGAATACCTTTAAAAACACATTTTCACATTTATTGCATCACAGCTCACCTATTTTCTGGGTTTGGTGATGTGACATTTACAAGCTGAACCGTGATTCTGCTAACGCTTTACTGCTGAAAATGGTTAAATAATTAATAGGTGGGGCTCAAGTCCTGAGCGATAAACTGGGGCCAGGAGGCATGTCATCACCTGTCTCCAAACATCATGCTCTCTTGCAGACATTGTGTGCAAGCCTCGTGGAACCATTGCTGACACTGGAAACACTGAAGCATCTTCAGATACCACCTACAAACAAGCAAACACAAACCAATCAACTCACAAGCCTCTCACACATCATCAACCTCAACACAACTCTGCATTTGTGTGTGTGTGTGGTGTCTTACTCTCCGGGGCCTCCACAGTAGCAGTAACAGTGCTGCTGATTGGTCCGATGTTGAGAGTCCCAATCTAGAGTGTCCAGGTCATAGGGCAAAACCTGCTTCATGGCTAGCAGAGCTTTGGCCAGAGGCCCTTTCTTTAAAGCGCCACCTTTCTGTTGGGGAGGGAGAATCATGACTGTGACATCATTCCTCATCATGCAAAACCTTCTTTTGTGTGTGTGTGAGTTCAGGTGTACCCTGACAGCCAGTGCAAAGACACAACGTCGACAAAACCAGGGGCTCATTTCATTGCTGCCCTCTACTGGAGGAACATGGCACTTCTGGTGGAAACCTGACAAGCCCAGACAAGACAGGTGACATGATCACGTCTTGATCAAATATTTATAGACAATCATTCTTACCTATGCCACACTTTCCACAAATGAGGATTTCGTTCAATTCAGCTGCGGAGCTTGGCCCCACCTCCAGACACACTGAGCAACGAGGCTCCTCCCCCGGCACACCGGCTGCAAGATGATTGGATAAATCCTTAGTTGCAGAACGATGACAATGTTCTTTCCTTCCTTCTTTCCTTCCACCCTGGTATGTGTGTGTGTGTGTGTGTGTGTGTGTGTGTGCGTTTCACCATGCTGAATGTCTTTCCAAAGGACCCAAAACTTGGAGTTGTCCTCAAAGGTGACAAAGCAGCTGTGTCTTGGTGGGCTGAGCTGCAGCGCACATTAAAAAAAAAAAAAAAAAGATTGTTAAAGTCAGTGTTCTGATTTTTTTTTTTATTACCAATTTTACACAGCAAAGTTCCATTGATTATGAATACAATTTAATAAAATCACTATTGAGAATAAAAACACAGTTCCAAATATCTGGTAGTAAACCAACACTTTCAAGGAATGTACCATGTTTTTGTTAATGGCTCAGTCTTTGAATTTTTTTTTTTTTTAAATCAAAATCCCCTTTTTGAAATCATGTTTTTTTTTGCAGAAGAAGAACTACTTGGACATCTGAGTTGCAGTTAACAGATTATAAAGTTAAAAAAAAAAAAAACACACAAAAACCACATATGAATGCTTGCATTCGTTACCCTCAGTATCTTGCCAAGATAGTAGAGTCCATCCGACCAATGACAGAGCACAAATTGGCCCACACTCAGGCTGGACTGCGGTCTGACGTCATCGTCCTCGGGCCTGATGTCATCCTCACTCTCCTCCCACTGCACAGGCGCACAACTCTGAGAAGGCGCCAGGGGCTCCGTTCCGCAGGGGGCTTCAAACACGTCTTCAAACATCCTGACCTGACACTATTGTGCCTGACACACAACACATTTGAGACGGCACGTCACATAAGCTCATCAGCACGGAACAACCAGAGGTTGTTCTTCAGTCAATCTGAAGAACTGCTGCATTCTGAACATGTTTTAAAGACAACAGACCAATGTTTAGTGATATCACAGTTTCGTCAACAACATACGACTGAAAATGCACATCTGGGTTGGGACCAATTTGAGCAAATTTTGTAGATGATCTGTGGCAGCACTTGGATGATGAAGTGGGGAGACTTGGAAGAGGTGCAACTGCAGATGCATTATTTCAATGTGCGACGGATACTTAGCAAGGGGGAATAATGGAGCCAGCAGACTGCCTACCCTAACGTCTTCCTGCTAACCAGAGACTTCCTGAGTGCGCCAGTGCCGGCATTGCCTTGCGAGCACGTTCTCCATGACAGGAGAAATCGCTAGCATTCAGACAACAGAGTTAATTTCAAAACATTGGAAAAAGACAAATAGTAAAGACAAATAGTTGACGCATCCTTAATTCACATCATTGTCTCTTAGATTTTCATTCATACATTTCACATTTAAGATATGGAATAATAAGTTATGAATGCAATGACTTAAATGATATTATTGTATACAATAGGTCATCGAATCAGTGTCAGTTCAGTGTGTTAAGTGTGTTGCCTGCAGGGGTTTTTTTGTTTGTTTTTTTAACGTCCAGCGTGTGTCAGTATTTGATGACACAACATCAACACAGTATCAACACAATGTGTCATTGCGCCGACATGCTCCATAACGCCTCATCAACCCGACACTACTTGACATTGATGTAGTGCGGTCATGCAGGCGACTAACAACTGCTAGGCGGGCCACTGGTCAAACAGGATCGACACAATGGTCACCCCTGCTGTAAAAGGACTGTTTAATAGTACTTTTAATCGGTTTGATGGATGTAAGTTAAATTAGGGGGGTGCTTGATGACAGCAGTTAGCAACGTAACAACGACTGACTGACGGACCGACGGAACGACGATTACAATTTTCGTTTGGAAAAAAAATGATGAACAAGCGAGAACGGAGGAGGGGCGGGGCACCATCGACTGACAGACCAGCAAAAAATCTAAAATGCGCACCTCGGGGAAGAAATATCATATTTAGAACGTGAAGCAGCTACTGGAATTATATTGTTCAAGTTCCTAAATTTCATCACAAGATTTAAAACATTACTTTGTTTCATAGTACACCGTAAGTGCGTATATTGAAACGTCAACCTAATGCGATATAGAGAAACTGAGATTCATCTCGCAACTGTCAACAAGTTTTTGACGTCTGTGCTTCTGCACAGTGAATTGTATTCCCTCAAACGTCAAATGCGACACGTTTTGCTACTTTATTTATTTACAGATTCACGGAAAAGCTGATGTGTTTATTTTACGTGTGTGTTTGTAAGTGCTCTACTTTGATATCTAACATAATAACACGTCTCGCTCAAAAAGAAACAAATGAAAAAATTACCGTATTGGATGTTGACGCGATGCTGCCTTGTGCTCTCGGGCGTTTTCCTTTTTTTTGTCCTTTACGCCGCTGTCAAACGTCTGTTTCAAACCTCCAACATCGCCATTTTACTTTTGCTTTTCCCGCCAAACCCGAGTTGGGTTTTCCCTCATTTACATACTGACGTCATCAACAGTCGCCGCGGTGCTGCATCTTTTTCTTTTGATGACGTTGCATATGTTATTTGAAATAATCTTGTCAATAATATTGACTTCAAAAATTATTTTCGATTAATATAAATTTTCATTTTTGGATTACAGCGTTCCCTTTGTTTTGAAAATATTTTGTTTGGCTTCAAATCCAATAAACGCAACTTTTTACTTTTTGAACTGGAATGAATGGATTAGTACTATAAAAATATTCAATCATCATTAAAATTAACAACGCAAATACGAATACAAATTAAATAAATAATAGTAATTGTAATAATAATAAATAAAACGGCAAATACAAATCAAATCCAAGCTTTGTTTCATTAAAAATTCCCTTCATTAATACTGCAGGCCCCTATAGTGATCAAAATACGTTTTTATGACCTTGAAACAAATGAAACAAATACAAACACAAATTTAGAAAAGGTTTTTAATGACAAATCCATCAGCTCTATGTTCAACACATTAAATCATTCACTGCTCGCACATTAAAAATGGATCTTGAATGTCTACAGCTGTCGTTGGCGGTGAATGAGTTAATAAGTTTTGTTGTTTATAGAGCAATCCAAAGACACAATAACAGGCTTGCAGCTAACAGCAAAATAATTCAATGAACCACATGGCGGAAGTGAAAGGGCAGCAGTTTGACTGCTCAATTCTTTTCAAACTTCAGATTTGTATTTAAGATGTTAATATTGCAAAGCTGAGTCCCTCTTTTATGTCATCCACATTGTTGTAAGAGGTGAAAGGTCAATTGCGTTTGGGCGAAGGCCGTATCTTCATCTCTGTGAATCTCAGAGAGTACTGCCAGCCGGTCCAGCTGGACCACTCCACGCCATCAGCATAAGAAGCGTGGCCTCCTCCCAGGTACTGCCCATTCAGGTTGGATGTGTGACAGTTGCGGTACCACCAAGCGCCCTGGTAGTACGTGGCGCAGTTGTTCTCAGATTGGTCCCGGTCCCGATCTTTCGTGGTGAACTGCATCCCGGAATGCTTAAGGAGGGAATCGCCTAGAGGGCACACAAACATTTGTCTTCCTTCCTCGACTACTCATTCGCTTCTGATTGTTTTTATTGTGTGTGTGTGTGTGTGGGGGGGGGGGGGGGGGGGGGGGGGGGTACCTGCAGTTCCTGAGTAGCCGTCCACTGTGAGCGGGTATCCGTCCTCCTCAGGGTTGACTGAGTCCAGGCCCACGGAGAACTCGGCATAGTGAGCGTAGGCCGTCGCGTTGTCGAAGTCGGCCATGTCGATTCGCAACTCGTAACCTCCTGATCGTGTCAGAGCGTAGATCCTCTGTAGTCCTGAGATCGTAAAACGCGGCAACATAAAAGTTGACGTTTTAGACTGTGTGCTCAGAATTCTCACTTTAAAGTTATTTCACACTTTATAGATTCTGACTTCTCTGAATGTTTGCTTGAAAGCTAACAATTTAATCTGATTCTTAATATAAACTAAGTCTGATTTAAAGTCAAAATACCGACAATATTCTCAGAATTCTAACTGAATGTCAGAATTCTAATATTATTCTCAGAAATGGGACATTAAAGTCATTTGCAGAATTCTCACTTAGAAATCGGAACTCTTACTTTTTTCAGATGTCTAAAGTCAAGATTCTGACTTTATTCTCAACATTTTCACTTTATTCTCCAAAATTTCACTTTAAAATCAGAATTCACACTTTAGGATGAAAAAATAGTCAGACTGAAAATAAAGTCAGAACAGTCTGACTTTTCTCCGGATTCTCAGTTTAAGGCAAATTTCTTATTTCATATATAATTGAATTAAAGTTAGAATTTTTAGCATGTTGTTAGAAGATACGAGTGAAAATCCTAACAACGTTTATTTTTTCCCTGGGCCTTATGTCATAAATAAGTAAATTTCCCCAGGTGTTTGAGTGGTTAGGCGACACGACCAGCGCGTAGCCCTGCCATGTGTGCGCTCATGTGCATTTGTGTGCATTCGAGACCTAGCCAGTGCTCTCCCGTCATTGTTCCAAAGCCGTCTCGATAAGCATCCCAACCACGAAAGAAATTAACTGAGCCATCCTGTCTTCTCTGGATCACCTGTGCAAACACACACACATGCACGCACACACACACACACACACATCAGCCTGGCAGCTTGAGCTCTGCTGTTTGCCTTTAAGTATATTAGCATGATTAGCTAATTAGCAACGATGTGTACTGAGGTGACTGGCTAATAAGCTCACAGTGTCGAGTCAACCTTAATGAACACATCACAGCTAAAGCTTTATTGTGATTTTTTTTTTCTTGTTGTGGTGAAGCACATACGGTCCAGCCTCCGCCATTCGTGGTCAAGTCGCAGTAAACCATGAAACCGTCAGGTTCGTGGACAGGAAAGATGGAATAGACTCCATTTATGGAATTTCCTGCCGCCATGACCTCACTGCAGTCTCTGGGCGTGAGAGCTGAAGGGAATATTCGAATAAAAAAAACGTAAAAGATGACGAATGGAATGCGCTTGAAACATGGCGGGCTACCTTTGCGTTTGTCCCTGTGGAGTCTGCCCATATTCTCTGTCTCCCTCTGTAGGCTGGACAGGGAATCTGTCAAAGCTGAACTGAGTTTTAGGATTCCCGCATGCTCATCTGACAGCACCTGAGCACAAAGATAAACATTTTTCCAATTGGAGGTGCACTTCATCATGATCATATTTCATATGAACTGATGTGATGCTTTGAGGTCACAATGTTGGACCAGGAGGTATGTTGTGCCAACGTAGTTGACAGAATTCTCGCTGTGATCTCAGAATTCTGAATTTATTTTAAGAAGTCCAACCTTGGTCAGAAGTCTTTTTTTATTTTCCGAATTCTCAATTTAGTTGGAATTCTAACTTCTCAGACAACTGACTGACCTTTTTGAGTAAAGTGAGAATTCTGAGGTGAAGGAAGAATTCTAAGAATAAAATCCAAATTTTTGGTTCAAATAAAAAACTCTAAGAGTAAAATCAGAATTTTCACTTTGAAGTCACAATTCGGACTGTAAAATATTTGACTTCTGACTGACTTCTGACAGTTTGGATTCTGAGACTAAAGTCAAGATTCTGAGAATAGTCAGAATCCTGAGTTTAAAATGAGAATAAAGCTAGAATTCGGACATTAAGTCACGCTGTAAGTCAGAATTCTGAGAGTAAATTTGAATAAGTAAGAATTCTGACAGTAAAGTCACTGTTTAGGACTTCTGACTAACCAGAGAACAGTCGACTTCAGACTATTCTCGGAATTATGTATTTGTTCTCAGAATTCTGATTAAAGTGAATATTTTCAAAATTCAACCTTCAAAGTCAGAATTCTCAGAATAGTGCCAATTTTGACAGTAAAGTCAGAATTTGTAACTTTTTACTGACCTCTTTGACTGAAGAATAGCATCATAATTCTCACTTTATGCTCAGAATTTAGTCAGAAATCTCAAATTCTGACTCTATAATCAGAGTATGAGATAAAACCACAGAGTTCTGACTTAGATCTCATTTAGAATTCTCAATTAAATATCAATCAACAAAGTCAGAATTTAGACATTAGCGTAATATTTCTGGTTTAAAAATGAGAGTCCTTCATTTTTTTTCTTCACCGGACCTAATCCTCTCACTTATAAAACAAAAAGCAAAAAATATGTGCTAAATAAAGAGGGAAAACCATCCAATTAAGTAAAGCCGAAATGGGCAATGCGCTTCCTCACCTGAGCGATGCGGTTCTGCTGGTTCTGCAAGTGTTCCAGTCTTTGCTCCAAAACCCCTTGACCACTTTTTAGGCCCTGCACGTCCCGCTTGAGGTCCCGTGTGTGTCCCGTGGCCACCTTGACCTCCTCTGCCAACGCGTGGACGCGGCCCATCTCCTGCCAATCTTCAGCATTGCGCGTGCTGAGCGCCCGTATTAGCGAAGTGTGCAGCGTCTCCCATTGCTCGAAGTGGCGGGCGGGGTCAGGACAGTTAGGGTCCACGAAGATGCTGATGGGTTCGCCGTCGGCGCCTCGCGACACCGTCACCAGGGCGCCTGACTCTTTGGGATTGGTCGAGATGACGGGAGCAGAGGATGAGGCTTCGTCTCTGTGACTAAATTGGAACGAAGAGAGCACTGAAATAATTCATTCAATTTCATCTCCCGTGATGTGTTGTGCCTTGGAATATTGAGCTACAAATGTTTGTTACATCATCTGTATTTTCTCTACTGCTGGTCCACATTATGGTGAGCTAGCGTGCCATCAAATTATTGAAAAATTGAAAAAATGAAGTTAAGTGTTTTCTGTAGGAAGGCCGTGGAACACCAGCGATTCAGAGTCCCAAACAGTAGGTAGTGATGATGCCCGATAAAGCTTTTCAGCTTTTGCCATTTACAACCTTTGTTTTCATTGGTTGAATTGCCAGAACAAAAGAAAATACTTGACATCATGAAAAAAAAGTAGGTTTGTGTGTGCACCTGACCTGCTGATGAAGGGCAGAGGGTAGTGGTTCACATAGAAGATGGTGGCCGTAGCTGTGCCGATCATCACCACGATAACCAGCAGGATCGCCCACAGAAGGAAACTACAGCATTTCTGAGCACAGAGTGTGACAAATGCTTGCAAAGTGAAGGTCAACGTTTCCTCAATGTCATGTACCAGCGCAAGTGCGAGGCAATGACATTTCACTCCCCAGCACGAGCTTGTATATGAATGAACTAACAATGTCGCTTATTTGTTGTAAGCTGAAGTGAAGCCAATGGCGGCCATTTTATATTGCCGCCTGAAAACATGGATGTGTCTACTGCGTTTTCACATTATTTATGGCCTCTATGATTTTTCTCTTATAAGGTATATCTGTGACTGCTACTGAATGAGCCACTTGCAACATGTAAGAGGCTCCTTTATTTATTACAATAAAACAAATAATGAACAAGGTTTGCTGGTAGTCAAAATGTATCGTGATTTAGCAAAACAACAAACAATTTATTTGAATCAAATGTAGCATTGGTTTGTGGTTGCGCTTCCCTGACTCAAAAACTACTCGGGCACCTTTATTTAACATGCTTATATAGCTTGCTTAGCTATCCTTAACCCCAAAATCCACTTTTCATTCACATAGTCTCCTGGTGAGGCCACTTTTGAGCGCCTCCCTCAGCCTTATAAGATATTTTGTTACTTTACTTTTTATATGAAAGACACTTTGCTGAAATAATTTATAAATATGAATTATAATCAGCAAGTGATTCGCTCCAAAACAATTTGCTGAGTTGTTTTTACTGAATAACTTTAAAATGGTAGACAAAGGAACAAATAAATGTTTCTACAAATATATATTTTTTGTTGAAAATGCTGCAAAGCCAGTTTTCACATTAGCAAAACTTTGGTTGACTCGCCAATTTTCACATTTTGTCAAAATGTCTTTGCAATGTTGAAGTCACTCAACTTGTGTTTTTAGCTATTAACCGTCTCTTCAGGCATTAACTCAGTGAGGTCGCCATGGCGACATCTGCTAAAGATTACAAGCGCTTGGACTGCAGATTAACACAAATTAGCTGTTTGCTTCTTCTTCTTTTTCTTTGACCCCAATTTGCCTTTTTCGTCTGCTTTCAAATGTCATGCATCTGCTTTAGCAATCAGCTGTTATTTGCTGACTCACGATCATGATTCCAACTGGTCTTGGTTCTAGCCCTGAGATCAGTCCTGAGGCCGATACTAGTTTTAAGTTTTTGATCTCAATAAAACATGCACAATTTTGGCTTTGTTGAAGCAAATTCACATTTTCTGTCATTTTTTGGGATTTCCTGTCTCAGCATACACACATTATCAGTCAACGGCAAGAAACTACTAAATAGTTTTTCTAGAAACAATGGGCAGCACAAACCTTGCGTTTGCTTGATCTTCTGCCGTCCAGCTCCGAGCTGCTGTTATTCATTACTGTCCAGTTGTCATTCAGCATCATCCTGGAAAAAAACCACAGAAGAAAGGAAAGAAATGGAAAATCAGGTAGCCAAAGTATTGAAACATGCCAAAGAACAAGTCAAGATTTCATCTCCTAAAATGATTCCTGAAAGTCTCCTTTCCTCGTTTTGCGTTTTTCCTCACTTAAGCCAATTAGAAAATAACTAAGGAACCGACTTACTTGTCGGCCTTACAGATGACCCCAGACAAAGATGATCGATCTGACCTGTTGCCCACCGAAAAACTGTCACATCGTCATGACAACAGACGACGGCAGACTTGGAGGGAGAGAGAGAGAGAGACAGAGAGAGAGAGAGAGAGAGAACGTGCCACTCTCCGGCCAATCTTCTTAGATCAGCTCTCAATCTGTGAGGATTGACTTGAGAGTGACAGATTAACAAGGGCAATGTGTCACCCTACACACTTATATGTCACACGCACACACACAATGATTGCAATCATCTTTACTCACAAGTAGGGTTGTCATGAATTCTAAAGCAATTGTATTAATTAATATGCAATACTAGTTGCTTTTATTAACAACTGTTGGACTGCAGCAATGATTTGTTTGTTTTATTTATATTTGGAATTCCATCGATCAACTGGAAAAAACATATATTTATGTATGTGGGTGTGAGTGTGTGTGTTAGGGATGATAGGTGAGTACCAATATCTGATATCACTGCCGATACAAGTCTTATTACGCAGTATCAGGGTCATACATATACATATACATATACATATACATATATATATATATATATATATATATATATATATATATATATATATATATATATATATATATATATATATATATACATGCAGGCCCAGCTGGGATAGGCACCAGAAAGCCAGCAACACAAGAGTGGATAAGTGGCTACAGATAGAGAGAGAGAGAGAGAGAGAGAGAGAGAGAGAGAGAGAGAGAGAGAGAGAGAGAGAGAGAGAGAGAGAGAGAGAGAGAGAGAGAGAGAGACAAGGGATGTTTGCAGTTGTGTGCGTGTGTATGTCTGTGTGCATGTGCGTGTTGTTGCCATGGTGACGTTTAATGGCAAACATATGCCAGTGGGTCTAGATGCCGGGTGTTGAAGTTTTGCAATAAAAGTTACAGCCGGAGCATGTCCTCGTGTAAAACTGAGTGCCCGCTCAATCAAGTCCTCCAAATGTCCTTACAGCCTGTCCAACATGAGACTTTCTCTTCAGGGTATTGGACCTTTCAAAAAACGCGCGTGCAGCTTCAATAGATTTTACTTTGAAAGTGCAGGCAGGAAGTCATTAAATTGCTTCACATTTTCAAAAAAGGAAAAAAAAAAGTGGCTAGTTTGAGGACCTTCATTCAGTGTAGCAGAAACAGACAGAAGAAAAATAGCAAGAAAAACAGGAAGGACGAGAAGAAAAGGAGAAAAACAGGAGTTATGCAGGCTTCTTCATTGCACAGGAACAAAAGGTAAGCATCAACCTGAATGAAACAACTTTGAATGGTACTACTTGCTATAATGCATTTATTTGCAGGACTTCTTTTGGGAAAAAAAACAGAAAACACTTTTGTACTCTATTGGATGTTGTTAGGCAATGAAAAAAGTACCTTGATTTTGGTTTTAACAGATGACCCTTTTTCCTAAATACTCTTCCTCAGTAATACAAGTATGTCATCTGCAAATCTGTCCGTTTGAAAAATGAAATTGAGCACAAGAATGCCACTTCTGCTTCAAACAGTTTAAAACTTTCACTTTTCAGTTCCATTTGAGCGTGTTTGAAACGAAGGTCTTTTGGAGCCTCATCAAACTTTCAAATGGAATTTGTCAACTTCAATTATCATCTTTTTCATGCTTTTGCCCTGCTCGTTAACTCCTATTAGTGTCACACATTTCTTCCTTGGGATGCCACGAACTCAGAGACACACACGCACAGACACGCACGCACACACACACACACCTTACACACTCACATGCATGCTCACTCACACACAGTGAGACAATTTTCTGTGTGGTTTGTTACCTGATGGTCAGTGTCTTTTGTCAGGTTTTGTGCAGGTGGTGTTCCAGATGAAGTGGGCCAAAAGACACAACGTGGACAGGACACAACACATGGAAGTCCAAAAGACAACAGAAGAAGTGCAAAAAAACAAAGAAAAGAAATTTGTGACAGTCAGCGCAAAAGATCCAGACATCAGAAACAACCGTGAGAATGTTTCATTCAAATTCCTGTCAGGTGGATTTTAACCAAGTAAATTTGACAAAGCACGAAAAATTGTTGCCAAATTTGAATGGGTCCAAAAATTGTCAAGTTCAAAAAATGAGGCTTTAAATAACTATAAAATTTATCTGGGGATCTTCCTGATGTCCACTCTATTTTTTATCCAAATATATATATATATATATATATATATATATATATATATATATATATATATATATATATATATATATATATATATATATATATATATGTCTCAAATGGCTGGAATACTTATATGCCAACTGTTCATCATGGAGCTTTTCTTTGAAGAAAACAATGAGGCACTCTACAGTAGCCACACCAGTCGCTCATCCAGCGAGAGGATAGATTTTTGAGGCACAAGTTTAGCTAGTTAATGTGGTTAACTGCATGTCAAAATAATGGTAATAATTTCCAGGAAATGGGAATATTTTTGCCTCAAAAGTAAAGAATAAATAAATAAATAAATACAACTTGAAAATTCTTTAAGTCCATGTTTTTACAACAAGATTTAAGATGATTTTTTTAATACATTTTAGACAACATATATCTTTAACAAACAGTTCATGGACCTCTGAGGGTCCTTAGCATGTCTAATTAATATAAATGAAATGTTAAACAAATTAATAGCTTCAGCAGTAAATCAAGTTCTTCAAAACTTAAAAAATGAAAAATGTAAAATGTTCATCTATATTTTAGGTTAGAAGAATTCCTTACAAGTTCACTCTAAAAACATTTGGGTTAAAAATAACCCAATTATGCATAAAAAATGATCAGCCCAATAATTGGGTTAATATGACTCAACTTTCCTAATTTTGTGGCTGTCTTGTCATGAAACAGCCCATTTTCTGAAAACGCATAACGTTGTGTCAAATAAACTCAAATATTAGATCTGTCCTTTTTTGACCCATAATTCAGTTATTTTTAACCCAACTGCTTTTATATTAACTGCCAATCAAACAAACAGAATTTCAAAGCGATTTATTATAAGCCATCAGATTTTTAGAAAAGGCCAATGCCAATATTTGTCCAAAGGCTAATAATCGGCCCAACCGAGAGATAGTTAGGTTAATAATAACCGAATTATTGGTCAAAAAAGGACTGACTCAATATTTGGGTAAATTTGACTTCCACCTGCTGGGTTGTGTTACACCAAAAAAACCCAATCATGGTTTCTTTTGTCCGAGACAGCCTTGAAATTGGTTTTTTTTTGGATAAAACTATCCAGAAAGTGGGTCAAGGTGACCCAAATTTTGGACCAGTCCATTTTTGACTCATCATCAGTTGATTTTTGACCCAACTGTTTTTAGAGTGTAGCCACACCCCAAAAACAGGAAACCGGGCTATTGAGCATATCATGAGATAGTTGTTGTTATTTGGACTCTTTTCTGCATTTCCAAATCTTTTTTGTCAGGTCGGGATGGAGGTTAGAACAAGAGCTCCAGTGCATCAGACCAGAGATCAAAGTAGCCCAGATCAAGAAGACCAGGAACCAGACTGAGGGTGGAGTAAAGGCCATTGAGGGAGCTGGTGGATTCAAGGGACAGCCTACTGAATCCTTGGCTGAGGTCTTTTTCAATTTCTTAAAGCCCATCCCGGACCTTCTTCTCATCGCTTCCTGCTTTACTCCAGGTGGATCTTCACATCAAGAGGAGACCTGCATCCCTCAAAGTCCAGAAGAGCAGGAAGACTAAGATCCACCCCTCAAGAATTCGTGGAAGAGGTTTGAATAAAAGCCGATCATCCGGCTTCAAATTGATCAATCAAAGAAAAATCTTCCCCATGTAGGTCAACTGCGCCTGTCAATCACCGCAGAGGCGGGCAAGCTCATCATTTGCAGTAAGTGAACCAATCGGAGAAGAGATGCAGATAATGGCATTCTCATGTGTGACTTCCTCTTCCTGTTTGTTCTTACCTGCAGTCCACGAGGCCCGAGGCCTCATGGCGAATTCTACCCGGCCATGTGATTCCCTAGTCAGAGTGAGGATGATGTCAACATCATGAAGATGATAAAGACCATTCTGGACCTTTATTGATTTATTTATTTTGCCTATGTGAATGTGTGTGTGTTCAGTTGACATCTGATATGAACCACAACATCATAATGAAGACTCCAACAGCAAAGAACAACAAGAACCCAGAGTACAACCACCAGTTCCTGCTGTGAGTTGCACACATACATGCACACACACACCTACACACAAGGATTTTTCTTTCATGGTGGGGACAACCTATTACAATAATGCATTTTCTAGACCTTAACCCTAACCTTAACCAATTCAAGCCTATACTGTAATTTAAATGCAAGTCTTGAGCCTCAAAAAGAGGTCTGAAAGATGTGAGGACCAGCCGAATGGTCTGAACTTTTTGGGCTACCAAAACGGTCCCTACATGAGCAAGAGGTCCCCACAAAGACTGTAAAACTGGGATTTGGTTTCCACCATATAGCAAAAACTATATATATATATATATACACTACATCTACTTTTACTGTACACTTCCATAGGCTAATTATATGTGTGTGTGTGTGTGTGTGTGTGTGTTTGTGTGTGTCTTTCAGGCCTATAAGTGACAATGTCCAACAAAAAAGGTTGACGTTGGCAGTGCTGATAAGAAAATACACCGAGAGGTAAGTCATGAAAAAAGTCACGTTAAACTTTTGAAATGAGCTGTAATTCAGCAAAAAATGGTCCTAAAATATTCTACTCTACTAAAGGAGAGTACTAAACCTTACTTGCATTTTGATATTGCATCATCCATTGACAGCTGACATCTTGAGTGTCCAGTTGTTCAAAAGGTAATCCTAGTGGATTTGGTTCTTGGACTGGATCAAAATTGAAAAAAATGGTTGTTTAATAATGGAAAAAACGATTCTGCAATCTGATTGGATTACAATCCGAGTCTTTATCCAGTACAAACTTTCCATTTGTGCTTTTGCAAACATTTCAGTAGGATCGAGTAAATCAGATATCGAAAGATCCATTACAGTTTAGTAGTAACAAATTATAGTGTGATATTTGCGTGTTTGTCAAATGTTGTGTGCACGGCCGTGGGGTGTTAGCGTACTTGTGTTTGTGCTTTGTCAGGCGCTGTCAGCTGATTGGCTGCATGAGCTTCAGGATTGTTTCCCTCATTTCATCGCTTAAGGTTCATTTCCAAGCTGCCAGAAGCCTAAATACTAAAATTTAAAGTGAATATGTAGCAGGTTAGCAAGAGATCTGCACATTTTTGATTGAACCACGGATACTTCCTGCTTTGCACACGTTAACCTGCAGCTCGTCTCTGGTTGGTTCTACCTCCTGGGGGCGGAGTTTGGACGGAGAAAACACTTGAGGGTGACCTCACAGACCGTCAAAATAATGACTTCACCTTCTAGGTGGCCGGGTGAGTACGATATTCTCAGGAGGTCATGTCATGTGTTGGACAAGTTTGGATTGTTTTAGCGTTAGCATCACCTCAGGAAAATTTGCACTCGGCCCTTTAAATTTTATAGACATAAGAGAAGCGTTGCTTGCAGAAAACATGCTTAACAAGTAAGCATCATCATACAGTTGCACTTTAAGTTAAGGGTGCATCAATTTATGAGTTCTTTTTGTTCTGAGTATTTGATTGGCTCTTTTTTTTAAAGGAGAAAAAAAAAGTTGAACTTTAAAACACAAACTTTAGCAATGAAGTTACTGTTGTGCCCTGGCAATTTGTAATTTCTAATCTGTGATCATAAAAGGGCTTCAAGAGAGTGGTCGATACTAGTATTGCGTTCCATGGTGAGTACTGATAATTTACCGATACCGATAAAGTACTTGGTAAAAAAGGACAGGTCCAATGCTTGGGTCAATTTGACTCAACTTTCATTTTGCTCAAAGCAACTTAAAGTACAAAAATACATCTTTTTTTTTTTTTTTAAACATCCACAGAAGTTGGGTAAAATTGATCCATTGTATTGTGAATTGAATTGTTTTTGACCCAAGAACAGACAGGCTATTGCTTGTCTGTGGCAAGCAACCACAAGAAGAACAGAGCAAAATGCATTTAAAGCATAACATAGTCCAAAATTATCAAAATGATTTTCCATTTGATATCCACCTTATTTATCACGTTTTTTTAAAGTAAATTTTACTCTAAAAAAAAAAAACTACATTTTGTCTCAGTGGGAAAAAGTAACATTTAAAAGATAAACTTACTCACAAAACACAAAATCTCAGTACCTCAAGTGTAAATATATTAGTAATACAAATAATTAATGATAGATGGGTAGATATCATTGTGTCACAATCTATATTTGGACTTTCTCTTGTTTTGAATACATTTAGTTTTGTCTCATTTTATTTCTAGAATATATTTTACTCTAAAGGACTACAGTTTATTTGATCCCATTCAAAACAGAGTAAAAATTACACCTAGATTTACTAAGAAAATGTTATTGTCTTCCAAGAGTAAATTTACCATTTCAAGTTTACTCAGTTCAGAATAGGACCAAATAAATTATTTTTAGAGTAAGAGCTTCTCTACAAAATTTATTGTGTTAGCTTCACCAGAACATGGGTCAAGGCATCACAGTATATGCATACACACATATGTACTATACACACACAGACAGACACACACTCACACCACAAACAGATGTGTGTCATGTGATGTAAAGTGCAGTGATAGAAATAGATTTTAAGTGCTCACCACTCCAAAGAGTCCCCACTGTCGCCATGGGGACCACAAGCTGCTCAGGAACCATGTGACCCTCAGCACACCTCTGTCCTATTTAACACACATACACAAGCACAAACACACAGAGTCAAAGCGCCTCCCACTCCTGACATCCCATCATGACAAGATGTGAAAACGGTCGGTGGTGAGCATCTCAGGACAAACAAAAAGAAGAAGGTTGTCGGCTGGCGACGAGAAGTTGGATCTGGTTCTTGAACGGGTGTGGCAGCATCATCCATTTGAGGATAACTTTGGTGGCGACCATGTTCTGGAAACACGCCACCTGGTCCTGGCGCAACGATCGCGTGGAGTGTGACGATAATCACGATAACTACCACGATTGCGACGATTGGCGTGATTGCGACGATGCTTATTTGCTCGCCGCAGAACTCCGCACCGCCGGCAACTCTACTGCCAGTCTCCCAGAGCGAAAGAACTTCACTGACTCTGCGGCCGGAACCGACAGACCGTCAAGACCGGCACAGCTCGGAACAGCCGGCAGAGAAGCCGGCAGAGACGCCACCCGGGATGGAAAAAGGGATCCCGCCTTGGATCCCAAACGTGATGTCAAACAAGACACCAACTGGGAGATAAACAAGACTGCCAATCGGAACGCCACCCGGGACACCAGAACTCAACTGACGGTGAGTCCAAACTTGGCATTCTCTGGAAATAGTTTAAAAAAGGACTGGCAAGCCTCTGGGATCGGTTTGACCTTTTTGGGCATTTTGCAAATTTTTGCTGGTCCATCATTCAGGATTCGTCATCTCTGCCCCCCTTTTTTTTTTTAAGTTGAACCAATTTGTCGTTTTATTTTACCCACCCTTCCGTCATCATTTCCTCACCACCCAGGTGTTGACAATTTGCAAATATTTGCTGATCTTTCATTTGTCAGCAAAAGGGCCTCCGTCAGTGACGGTGTGACGAATACGCCGACGAACAAAAACCCACATTTCTGTCAATGCTAAGTTAAGCTTTTTTTTCGTCATTAGTCATCTGTCAGCAAAAAGCGCATCAGTCAGTGACATCCAATTCTGATTATTTTAGTTGACACTTTTTTCCTCCCCAAGTTTGAGTTGGTTTTGTTTAGATTTGATTTGTCAGATTTTCTTGTCTCGTTTGTCACTGTCATCTAGTTTGATTGCATCCACCTGTGCTTGTCAAACCGCCATGTCACCCAATCAGGTCCCTCCGACCCTTTGTGTCTTCCTCGTCTCATTAGTTGAGGTATTTAGTTCTCTTTTTCTTTCAGTTATCGTCAGGTTATGCGCAGGACCGAAATACAGGAAGGCAGGAAGTACTTAGGAAAAATAATTCACAGAGGACAAAAGGAAAATGAGGTGCTGGAATGTTTTCAAGAAAAAAATATAAGTATCAAAAAAGAAATCAAGATACAAAGTGACAAGTCCAGCAATAAACTTACCAAAAATATAACCAAAGAGAACTTGAGAAAAACAAGAAACAAAATTTGACTAGGACAAGGACTGTGATGTAACTAACAATGAACTCACCAGAATTGAACAAAAGCAAGGAACTAATGTCAACTAATCAGACAACAAGGAACACCTGGACAAGGCACAAAGGGTTGGAGGGAACTATTTGGGTGACACAAGGGACCAGGTTTACAAGCACAGGTGAATGCGATCAACCTAAACGACACCTACATGAAAACATGACAAAAGTCAAATCTAAACTGAACCACAATGTGACAACTCAAAATAACCAAAATTGGGTTATGAGGGACAACGTAGTTCATGCTTTTAAAACTCTGGATCAAAAAAATGTACCGGCGAGCTAATTTTTTTACTTTGACACTTATTTTGCTTTGTCACAAAACAGCCTCGAGTCAAATTGACCCAAGTAGTGGGTCAAAAAAAAAAGAAAAAGAATGCATCAAATGACCAACCCCCCAAAAAACAAACAAACAAAATTGTTTTCATGTATTTTTTAATGTATATACAGTATAGTTTAATCATCTGAATAACCTGTTGCTTATTTTTTTTACCCCAAATGGTTCGGCCTTTTGGTTCTGAGTCTCAGTACCAACAACCGTTTTCTCACGCTTCTTGCAAAGGTTGTAGGGTATGCAATCAAGGGAATTGTGGGAAATGTAGGGCCCATGTCACATGCAGTGATATCTTCACTTGTTATTGTGGGAAAATCCAGCTCCTAAAATTCAGGAAACGTGTGTGTGTTTGTGTGTGTGTCTTATCGAAGGGACACATGCAGTGTTTGTGTGTGACTGTGTGTTTCCTGCCATTATTCTCACATCCACACACATTCACCTCCACGCTTTGACTCAGAGTCCACTTTTTGTTCGAGGTATGCTGGTTCTAGTTCTAATGGTCACACGGTGGATTCCGGATATTTGTGGTGTCTGGGCCCTGTTTGGATGTAAAAGTACACGGGTAAAGGCGGGCTAGGGTTGGACTGAGTCCGTCTAAGTGAGGACTGGTGCAGCTGTCGCACGCCATCATGCACACCATCTCCCGCCTATGTCGCTTGTGCATTGGACAGAACCTGCCTCAGGTTGGTACTTCTGGGTCTTCTGTGTCCATCTTTTATGCACTTCTTTAATCTTTCATGTCCTGCAACAGATGCACTTACTGAATGTGTGTGTGGAAGTGTGTGTGTGAGTGTGAGTGGGAAAGGGACGGATTTATAAAAAATTAACACACATAAAAAGTGTATGATTTTTCCATAAAATCACAACTGTGGATATTCAATCACTGAAGTGTTTATAAATTGAAGTATTGTGCTTGGCGGAATGTTTATTTGTATTCCATACGCGACCACTTCTCAAATGGGGTTACAAATACCGGTGTGTTTAAGGTGCTTCAAATTTTTTCAATTTCTCAACGTATTGGTTAATCTTAATACCATGATTCCCCAAATATAAGACTTTTTTTTCCCCCAAAAAAAGAGCCAAAAGTACTGGTGCGCACGGTAAGGTTTTTTATTTAACTTGAAGTCTTATGGCATTTACACACAATAATAAACTAGGTGAAACACCAATGTTACGCTGGCGAGGTGTTCTCTGAACGCTCACAATGTGGGATATCTGAAAAACACTCAATTTAATGCTCAGCAAATGTATAACTTATATGAAACATGAAGAGTTTAGGAAGATGAGCTTTATTCTGTTTTGCTATTATTTTTTTGTTGTTGCCAAAGTGTTGGTGTGTCTTATACACGGTAACACAGAAAATACCAGAATTTGACCCAAAAATTAGAGGTAATTAATTAATTAATTGTTATTATTATTATTGATTAATTAATACACAGGTGTGTCTTATACGTGGGGAATTACGGTAATTTTTAGTGCTGTAACAGAAACTTTACAGTGTTGCTTTCAAATTAAGAGCCAATTAATTAAAATATGAAAGAACTTATAGCTACATTGTGTTATAGTTACTCATTTGCTGAAAAGCATGATGACTTTGCATTGTCAAATTTTCCACAGATTTTCAATGTGACAGAATTTGATTATTTAAACGATATTTTTTTTTTCAAATTCTGTACTGAATAAAGTATGCATAGGGATAGCATGACAAATACATTTCCGAAGTTTAATAAATGATTTATTTGGGTAAATCAGACAAAAATGTTTTGGGCTAGTTAGGTAGGTACATCATTTAGAAAAAAATGTAGACCCACTGTGACTCTTATAGCAGTTGGGTTAAAAAATAACCCGATTATGAGTCAAATGTTTGGGTCAACTTGACTTCAACCTCTGGGTAGTTTTATTCAGAACAATACAGTTTTTTAGCTTGTTTTGGGGAAAACGAACCATGTTTTATATATATATATATATATATATATATATATATATATATATATATATATATATATATATATATTATCATTTGGTGATGTTGTGTTGTGCAAGAGTCCATTATTCTGCTGGTTCTGTTGATACCTCCTGTTCTGCTATGGAGTTTTGTGTGCTTTTCTTGGCAAATGTTTACAAAGACAAGGTTTGCCGGCTCAGGAAGTCCTTCCTCCAAAAGATGAAATTCCCACACTCAGCTTTACTGGAAAAGTGACTCACAAGCGAAGGTTGTCCGAGTCCACAGTGAAGGTCGTCTCTGCAGAACAACGCAAACAGCGCAAAGAATCCACTCGGCGAAAGGTCACACGGTGGACCTCTAGAGGAGTTTTAATTTCGGGTGTCAGTCTGATTACTTTGAGGACGCCGGCTTTACTCGGTCACACAGTTGGTGTCATGGAAACAGAAATAAAAACAGTTGGGATGAGATCTTCTAAACACTAAAAAAAAACACACACACTTTAGGCATTGGCAATGGAGTGTTGACATCAGCAGGTGACTTGAGATGAATTTTTGGAGGGAAGTTCAGCCAAAGCTTTTCAGAGTGGGAGTCTTTTGGCCTACTTTGTCTTCTTGAGGAAGGGATGATGTCTGCCTTGTAAGCGATTGACTTTGAACTTGGTGAACTTGGATGCCATCTACTTTCAAACAGTCTGACCTCCCAGCAACAGCACACTAAACCCATTTCGACATCAACAAAACAGAGTCACTAAATTACCACGGTTTACCACACGTGGCTGAATCACTGCTTAGGTGATACAACCACAACCATCTCAACTGGAGTGAGATCGCAGCTACGATGACAATCATAATTTTGAGGATACAGATGAAGATAACGACGACGATCATCACACTAATAACAACCATAACGACAGAAATCATGATCAAAATAGTAACGACGTTGGCTCTGCGTTCTTAGGTCAGCATCATCCGTGGACAAGATGGATTCGGGTTCACCATTTGCTGTGACAGTCCGGTGCGAGTTCAGTCCGTCGATGTTGGTGAGCCATCCTGCCTTTTGCCAACAAAACCCTTTAACAACATCCTCCAAACATAGACGAAACCTCAAACCTTATGTATGGACTCACGATCAGTCGACAGCTAATCGATTACTAAATTACTTGATGAGTATTTCTGATAAGCGATTAATCGTTTATATGGCTAAAATTGACCAAATGCTTAGAAGTTCAGCTTCTCTGAAGGAAATATTCTGGGATTTTATTAGTCCTCTAATACACTGGTTCTCAAATGGGGGAACTCGTATCCCTGGGGGTACTTGAAGTAGTCCTTTAAAAATTATTGTTGAATTAATTATTTGTTTCCGGAAAATATAAGTTCATAAAGCAAACTTTATGGTAAGTAGGTTATTCAATTTCATTCTTGTAAAAACTCAGATTCTCCCTCATACTGGAATGGTTTGACCCAATTTGTCATGTGCCACCTTTGGTTACCTCTCAAGTTAATGATTTATTGTTCTCAACTATGATCCCACTTTAAGTTGAATATTTTTCTGTGGGCAAGTATTTATTCATAATTATTTCTTTTTGAGAACAGGTCTGACACTTTATGCGGACAAATATTCATTAATAAATAAGTTAATAATTTATTTTTGTGAAGAGATCTCTCCTGTAACCTCAGAACAGGACGCTTTAATGTCTAATAATAATTTTCTGTTAATTGATTGGTGAATCGATTATTTATTATGGATAGGTATCGATGCAGGTTATTTCGTATTCAGGGTTAGGTAGATTAAAAAAACAACTTTATTTTCAGGAACGTTGAAAATCAGTTTGGGATCTCACAACGTGCAGCTTTGTGGCATAAAATATAAGCATGCAATTATCAAAAAGACACAGAGCTTGGGACACATCCCTGAGGTGTCCCCGTATTCAGGATGAGTCCATGCTGAGGAAGCCCAATCTCAAAGCTCGTCACAATAAAAAAACAGAAAGCAGATTAAATGTTCCGATTGCTCCGCCCCTCCCAGTATCTAAATGGCTCTCCCGGCTATAGGCGGTCCCGCTCATCAGTCGGGTCTCCGCCAAGGCGACGCTGTTTTGCAGCTTAACGGACTTCCTGTGGAGATCTGGAAGTGCGGAGAGCTGGCTCATGCCATCAGGTGACTCCTTGCTTCTACACCGCAACGACATAGAGAGATTTGTGTTGCAGCAAGGAATTGCATGTGTGCGTACGGTCTTACTTCAGGAGTTGTCCCAGTTGCATCGTCTTGGTGGTGTGGAGAGGCTCACCTGAGGTCAGAACGTGCTGTGAGACATTGCTCCACCCACCAGCAACAAGCAAGGTAAGTCATCATGTGAAAATAGCCACTCGTGTTTCATATCGATCAATCAAGTTTAGATGTTTTTGAAAGCTTTCAACAGTGCTCTCCGCAGACCACCAAGCTGCTGAACCAGCCTGCTCACTCTAAAGATGGCCGCCGCAGACGTCATCGGGGGTCCATGGTGTCGTCCAGTCTGGAGGTTCTGGGGTCTCTATGGAGGGATCGCAAGGAAGAAGAAGAAGAAAGGAGAGAAGGAGAAGAAGAAGAACAACAACAACAACCTTGCAGTTCCACGCTGAAGGGCACGTGTGTGACATCATCAAATGGCGACAATTACATCATTCTGTCTCCTGTGGCACCACAAGAGCAGGTGAGGTCTTCGGGGCACGGTTAGCAATTGGGAACTAATTCAACGAGTGCATGCTTAGACTGCAAGGTAGTTTTAGGAGGTCATTTGGATTAGGGCTCAATTATTCTAGCCATCAATTAATCAAATAATCAAATACGATTTTATTTTGTATGAAAGTGTGTAAAAAAATGTTTTTCCACAATACTTTTTGTTTAATAATTATTGTTATTTATTTGATATTGTTTTGTCATCAGAAACACCCAAATAACAATAACAACACCATCACATTTGGAGGAATTTATTTTGTACTAATGAGCCTTTTAGAAACTGATTCCATTACGAGTTCAATCATTGTTTTCCAAACTAAAAGCAGCTGCTTGCAATTGTCTTATTTTGATGAATGAAAGACACAAAAGATAATTAGTATAGCGTCATGAAAGACTGCAAAAATTCATGAATAATTACTGTTGAGAAGGTAAAATCCGAGGATTGGAACAATTTGACGTTACTAAGGACTCAACAATTACTTTATTATTATTATGTAGACAATCAATTCGTTGTTTATAAATTAATTATGACAGCCCTAGAGTGGATTTTCTAAGGTGCTCGGTGTAAAGCACTATGAAATAAAATATGCTGTCTTTTGCTGTAATTGATAAGATTGACTTTCCTTGTATTGATATGTCTTATTTATGTGTTTTCTCTCTAGCTCGTCCATCCCATATTTGAAGACAGAAGCAGGACCATCGGTATGTCTGATGTCTCATGCACTCAATACAGGTTATAGATACAGTGTGTGTGGGCGTGTGTGTGTAAATCTATATGTGTATATATCCACGCATACAGGACGTCTATACCAGACTCATCCAAGATGCGGTGTGAATCTCCTCAGCGAGACCCACCTTGAGTCATCACAGCAACCGCTCATCCACCGGCCAATGGACGCTGCTCCTCCCCAGTCGTCGTCCGCCTTCTCCACGCTGCGCAACTATGGCACCTACCGCAATTACCAAAATTACGAAAACTGCACAATCGTCCAATCGCATCAGCCCTCCTGCGGCATCGCCGAAGCGCCCAAGACGCTCATCTTTCCCATCTTTGTTGAGGTCAGCGGAAGTTTGAACCGCTCTTGTTCATGCCTTGATGCGGTGTTGATGTCATTCTCACATTGCATTGTGACAGCCGGTGGACCTGTGCAATCCCGACAGAACATTGCTGATGTCAGAAGAAATGCTGCTCCACCAGGCCCAGCAGCTGCCCCGCAAGGTGCGAACAACTTGTTGCTTTTTATTATGATTTTGCATGTCAATGAAAAGCTGCGGAAGAAAAAATCATGCGCACATCCTGCTTTCACAGACACTAAAGAACATTCGCCCGTTCACACATGACTAAAGAACTCATGAAAATGTTCATGCTGTCACTCAAGAAACACCCTCACACATTACTGAAATTCTCCCACATTCACATTTCTTACTGAAAGTTTGACTCACATTACTGAAATGGTCTCACGTGACCGACTCAAATTCCCTTAAAACTCTCACAAAACGATAGCCAAATTCCCTTAAAACTCTCACGAAACGATAGCCACACTAATAACTAAAACTCTCACACTTACTCTTGAGAAGCTCTCACATGTTGACTCACCATTCTTACTAACTTTCTAACTTTTTATTCATTCTCATTAACTCCTCTCAAATGACCTATTGAAACTCCCTTAAAACTTTTACAAACTGGTGGTTACAACTGAAACACTCTCGCAGTTCACCCATTGAAACCCTTGGCAATTACTCTCACAACTGACACATTTTCACTTTCTTGAGACACTCTCACGGGCTGACTCATAATCCTTACTGAAACCTCCACTCATATATTCATATACGCTCACAAAATCTACTGAAACACTCTCCAAACACTCTCAATCACTGACTCCCATGCTCACTTTTGAGACATTGTCACACGACTACTCACAGTATTTACTGAAACTCTCACTGATATGACTGAAATGCTCTCACAGTACCAAATGTCAACACTCTCCCACACTTACAGTCACACTCACAACTAAGACATTCTCACATGCTGACTAATTACAATTCTTACTGAAAACAATCTTGAAATGCTCTCAATCTACTGAAACGTTACTAAAACACTCTCACACACTGACAGTCACACTTTCAGCTGAAACGTAATACTGAGTACTCTCAGCCCCATTACTCAACGACTCTCACACCTACGTGAGCATTAAAGTGAACATGCTCATATACTGTTCTTTCTGAATGGCTTTCCCCAAAAGGTGACGGTGTTGATCTACAACGACGTTCTACTCATCAGCAGAGAAGATGAAGCAGGACGCTGTCACATCCTAAAGAGTCCGCTCTATATCAACACACTGCAGCTCCAAGAGGGTATGACAACGACAACCGTGACCATGATGATGATGATAACGATGACAAATGTTCTTTTTTTTTTTTTCCAGTGGCGTCTGCGCCACGTCACATCTTCTTCCTGCAGAGTTCCGTGAGTTGCTGGCAGTGTCTGTTCAGTTTGGAGGCCTTCAGCCTGGAGCAGAAAGTTCGAGTCAGCCTCTGTCTCCATGACAACATCCAACGACAGCTGGTTGCCAAGGAAACCGGCCACGCCCAGCAGGTACAGACAGCACTAAACTTTGTGACTTACAAGCATTGAAAACGTTCTCACGTTGTCAGGAAACCGTGTGAACACACACACATACAGATAGTGTTGTATAATGTGTGTGTAAATCATCACGCTATTCCTCTCCCTGTCCCCCCCAACCCCGGACCCCCTACCCACAGTTGTCAGCCTCCACCTCAGACTTGGGGCTCTTCCTTTCTCAGCCCTCTTCTTCCTGTGACCTCTCCCCTCATCTTCCCCTTTCCTCCCCCCATGACCACCCTTCCCAGCTCACAGCCTCCCCCTCAAACCTACATGCCCGTCTCCCCTCCCCTCCCCCGTGTCCCCACGCAGCCCTCAGCCCGGTGTGGAAAGAGAAGGTGGAGGAAGAGGATCAAGAGAGTTGCCACCAGGAGGGGCTAAGCTCCGCCTCCAGACGAAATGGTCAGACTAAATAACACTACTTCCTCAAGCTCATATTACTTGTTTATTGTCCCTTGCTTGTATTTGTCTTGATGACAAAAACAAAACGAAATGATACAAAAGTGTTGCATTTTGTTCAGGCCTCAGACGTTGCTTATCCGAGGGTTCCTTGCAAGCGGAACCGGAATCGACCCGTTCGCTTTCCGACAGCACCATCCATCGCCTGACCCTTGACCTTCATTCCCGTCCCCCTTCCACTCAGACACTCAGGAAGCATCTGACCTCGGAGGGGGTCACACTAAAGCACACGCTCACGCTGCTACGAGGGGCCAAGGTGCACACACACTTTGGACGGAAGATCTTTTACAGAACACAGATGTTCACACAAGAGTGTGTATGTTCAGGAGTTGTGAGAATTGACAGAATTTTTTTGGATGTGTTTTACATTTCAGGATGTTGACATTGGAAATGACCTAAGGAAGAAAACAAAGTTTTTGTATGTATATACATACACACAGATACAGACACACTGGTGTACGCACACATTAACGAGCTACTTGTCTTGTGGTTGTAGCGCTTCCGACATGCGCAGTCGTCTTCCGTTTCTGTGCAGACGCAAGCGTTCAGTTCAAAGTGATAGTTTGGAGAGAGCTCTGAGGAACACCAGGTTTGTTATCCCACGATACTTTTGGGATTTCTCCGCCTCGTGATTCGTGTCCACCACAAGTGTAGTGCATATGAGTACCTCTGAGGGTACATGAAAGACCTACAGTGTTATATGAGAGTTTAACAGGGTTTCCGCTAGCTAGCAGCAAATCTACTTTAAAGTTTTTAATGCCATGAGAAAAGAATAGGTTTAATTTCAAATTAAGAGCAAATGAATTGGAAGTTGTTGCTAAATTGTCTGTTATACAGACGTGCAATATCATTACTGTCGCAAATTTCCACCAGACATGCCAGAATATAAGCAGAAGATGTTCCACAAGCTTATCTTCTGGTGTTGATGATTAAAATACCGAGAGGTACTGCTACAAATGTAGTTCCAAAGTTTAGGTTGGTAGTTTTAGTTGGGTCCCCCCTCGCCCCCATCCATAATCACTTTAGGTGAGTTAGGAGGTACTGGGCTGAAAAAAAAAGCATATGGGGGTTCATTATTGAGAAAAAGGTCAAGGGCCACTGGATTTGAACACAGACGACAGTTTTGCGACTAATGCTTCTAATCAGTGGGCTGGTAAACAAGACCAAGAACAAAAGTAAGCTTCAGGCGCTTCTAGAAGTCTTCAGCTTCTTGTTTAGTTCTAGAAAATTCTGGACTAGTTTCAGAAGATCCGCTGGAGTCCTAGTGTGGTTTGGTGATGTTTTTTGTAATTTGGTAATTCATTCATACAGTAGTTTACTAAAGGTGTCTGTGGTTTTGATCTTCTGGTATGTGTCTTTCCTCTCCAGACCATCTGCCAAGGAGGTGCTGATGTGGGCTGAGAGTCTTGAGGCTCTCTTGGCCAATCAATGTAAGTCGTAATTTGCTGATGACATGGCGGGGAAGCAATAAATTCAAAGAATAGGACAGGTCTACATCGTTCCATCATTCTTCTCATTGATCAGACGGCCTGGCAGTATTCCGCCACTTCCTGAAGTCTGAGTACAGTGAGGAGAATCTGGACTTCTGGTTGGCTGTAGAGAAGTTCAAGGAAACACGCCCCCTCAGCAAGATGGCGGACAAAGCCGACAAAATCTATGAGGAGTTTGTCTCGTGCAGCGCATCCAGACAGGTAGCTGATTTCATTTGAAGATGTCTCCTGATCATGTGACTGACACCGTGACGCCTTCCTACAGGTCAATGTGGATTCAAAAGTCCGTGAATTTACCCAGCGCAGCCTGCGCCTGGGCGTCGAGCCTACCTCCTTCCAGCTGGCACAAGATCAGATTTTCAGCCTTATGGAGGCCGACAGCTACCCGCGATTCCTCAGGTCCCGCCTCTACGCCCAGCTGGCCAATCAGGATGTAGGGGTTGCTTATCGAAACCAAGCAACTTCTGCAGAACCAGCCGGTCGGAACCGGACAAGAGAGGTTCTGATTATGTGAGGAACCGGCAAGTGGTGACAGGACATTATTGTTGATCATACTTTATAATTTACATCCACGAGCCCAGTCACAGATCTTCTGAGTTCTTATTAATCAAAGATTTTCTATGCTAGAAGTTGCGATTGGTCAAAGAGGCTCTCAATAGTGATAGATCTTACGATTGGTCCAAATGTTACTTATTAAATCATTCTCTGCCATCCCAGTCAAAATGTTTCTTTGACATGTTCCTATAGCGGTCAATCCCAGCTCAATAAAAATGGATCTCTGCTGTCCATAGCAGTCTATGGTAGTGAATGAGTTAATCATAGATTTTGGAACGTAAAAAGAGGCTCTGATTGGTCAAGACATTCAAATTGATGATCAAAGGCCCATCCATCTATTATACGTAGCCTCTTATTCTCACAAGGATTCGCAGGCTTGCTGGTGCCAATCCCAGGTTACTTCGGGCAGTAGATGGGGGACACCCGAACTGCTTGAGAGCCAATTGCGGGGATGTACAAAGGCTTTCTGAAGAAAGCATCATATGGTCAACTGCCTGCAGTTGGCATTTTTTGTGTTTGAATAGACCGCAACACAAACTCGCTTAAGACAAATAAAAATACAAACTATAAAGTATGTTGTCTTTATTTAAGGCTTGACATGTTTTATTCATTCATCCACAGCAGTAATGAGGACAAGATGACTTGCACAGAGACGTTTAGGTGTGCAGCACACTTTGTATTGTCGATGTAGTATACCGTCAACTTGTAGCTCTCAAAGACATAGACGGTTGCCTTCACCCAGCCATGATGTGCTTGACAAAGTCTGTGTAGTTGACGTGCCCGTTGGCATCCTCTTGTCCGGCCATGAGCCGGTCCACCTCGTCTTCCGTCATCTTCTCCCCTAAGGTGGACAGGACGTGACGCAACTCTGCCCCCATGACTGTGCCATTGCCCTCCTTGTCGAAGACTCGGAGCCCCTCAACGAAATCCTCGAAGTTTCCGTGGTCCTTGGCGCGAGCCACGTGCTGCAGCATGGGCAGGAAGGCGTCAAAGTCTAACAACTTGGAGTGCATCTCCTCGGCTTTGGGCCGGCCAAGCAGCTTCAGGACATCGTCGTTGGTCGGGTTGTGGCCCAGCGCCCGCATCACGTCGCCGCATTGCGCGTACGTGATCTTCATCTCACCCGCAGGTGTCTCGTCGAAAAGCGTGAAGGCGTCGCGGAACTCCTCTATCTGTTCTGCGCTAAACTCCACCACAATATTCTTTAGGTCCACCTCGCATGCTTTGGCCTCAGGTTCCGGAGCTTTGGGCGGTGGCGGGGCAGTTTCTTCCTTCTTTGCTTCTGGTGCCTTCTTGGCCTCTGCAGGTTTCTTGGGTTCCACTTTCTTGGGGGCCATGTTGGCTAGTGGATGGCGAGGGACGTTCCACATTCTTATAGCCGGTGCTGGGTCAACCACGATGACCAAAGATGGACAACAACTGGAATAGAAACACTCCAAGATAACATGTGACCTTGATGACCTTCAGACTGATAAACACACACACACACTCTTGCATCAACAATTAAATAAGTGTGTGCGTGGGTGTGTGTGTGTGTGTGTACATGTCAGCCCAGAGGAGATAATGCGAGTGAATGAGTCATTGTAGGAATGTGTCCTTGTGGGGGGGACGACTCTTGTCTTTAGTAGAAACTTACATAAATGTATTTGAATATGTATGTACTCATAACTAACATGCAGATAAATTGTCAGGTTTTGTCAATGGGCCACTGTGACACCATTCACTTGATTGTACCTAAAGTAGTTGGAGCAAATGGTCATGGTTTGTTTTTTGTTTTTTAATTATTACTAAGTTGACTTGCTACTTGAGATATCATTTGAAAAAGTGCATCCAGAAATCTGTTAACAAGAAAAAAATAAGGTTTTCATCATTATCGTCCACCTCCTGAATTATTGACTACTTTTCAAACAGGTCCAAATTTGTGTGCTTAGGGATTCCCCTATTAGATGTTGTGATCAGTATTGTTGGATCACCACAAGGCAGTGTTCTTTCTCTATTTTTCTTCACCGTGTACGCCTCACTTCTAATAAACGTCTAATAAAACTCTAGATCTTGCCATCGAACTGTGTAGACTAGTCCTGCATTTTGTCCTCAATGCTGGTAAAACTACGGAGATAGTTGTGGACTGTAGGAGGTTCAGGACTACTACTCAAACCATCATCTTCACAGAGGACATGATTGAGTGTAAGTAGTTGCAATTACATTTGAATAATGGACTGGAATGGATCACAAACATGGATGTTGTTTACAAGACAGAAATAAGCAGATCTATCTAGCAAGCTAGCAAGCTAGCTAGCTATCATTCGTCCATTCATCCATCTATCAATCCATTCATCATTGCAGCCTGGCCCTGACAAATATGGCGGCTAAATTGGCGTACCTAAAACTGCGCATGCGGCTTCTCCAAAACGGAAGTAGTCAATCTTGAGACCCGGAAACAAAGAGTAGCATATCGGTAAACCATCTTGTAGCTGTACCTCGCTTCCACAACAAACGTGGGGAAAAAAATGTTTGGAGCAATCGAAACGTACAAAACGTGGCTTTTTAAAGTGTTTGCGCAAATTCGCAACAACACGTTTTGACGTGGAGTGTGTTTGTTCTGCGGGGAGCCAGTCGACTTTGTCGTCTTTTCAGCCGACGAAACGTCAGGTTTCGTGTTTTTGGAAAAATTTGACCAAAGTCGCGACGATCACTAATTTTCCAGGTTTATTTTGATCTTTTACTCTTTAAATGTGTTTTACATTGCCACATTGTGATAAGTATGTATAGAACAACAAATGCACGGAGCAGAAGATGACATCAAAATGTATCTTCTTGTTTTGCAGGTCAGTGGAAGCAACTTTGGTTTTATGCTGCCTGCCTTCCATTCCCATGACTTCTCAGGCGGAGGAAAAGAGGCACTCGCAAATTCCCGTCCCTGTCGATATTCCTACCCCCAAGATGAAAAGGAAACGTACGGAAGGCGACTACAGCCTTCTTCCTACTGACTTGTTGGCTCACAATCAGAAAAAAACAAAACAGCAAGAAAATGTCATTCTTTCTCCCGTGGGCCACACTAAGGAGCCGAAGGAAAAAACAATTGAAGAAAACATCCTTTCTGCTGAAACACACACTCATAAGAAGAAAAAAAAGAAGAAGGAGCGAGAGAAAAGCAATGAAAATAAGATTTCTACTGATGAAAACAACACCCAAGATGGAGAAAACAGTATCCAAGACGGAGAAAACAGACTTGCTCCGGTTGTGGCCATAAATGATTCCGACAGTATTATTTCTGTTGACGAGTACACCCAGAAGAAGAAGAAGAAAAGACAGAAAGAAAAACATGACGATCTTACTACTGATACGCTCTACCATGAACAGAGAACAAAGAGGATTGAAGCAGAACCAGAAGCTGGCTGCGTTCCTCCTGCTGACGGAGCCCTTGAAAAACACAAGAAAAAGAAGAAATGGGTTGGAGAAAAAGAAAATAAGTCATTTTCTGACGATATTCACACCAAGAAGAAGAAGAAGAAGAAGAAAAGAACAGTAGAAGAAGAAGATGGCGTCCTTAAAAAAGTAAAAGACGTTATCATAGATCAAGAAATTGAGAAGTTGACCACCGATGCGACAGAGAATGAGACGGAGGAGACTATCACCATGCCCACCACCACCAACGGTCACTGTGCGACAAACGGCAGCGTCTCTGAAGAAACTGGCACAACCGAAGAGAGCAACTATGATGAGTGAGTTCTCGCCACTTATTTACTGAATTACTTATTTGTTGACGTAACCACGCAACCACGGTGATTTTAGTTAAAACAAAGAAACATAATAAATAAAATTGTGCAAATTAGAAACAAACATGTAGTAGAAAAAACTCTTTGAAATTACACTTGTCTGCAACTTACTTTTATCTTAATTAGTGTTTATTATTTTGTTGATTAATCAGCAAATCCACACGGAATTTTGGGGTGACATTTTTTTAAACTGCAAGCTAATTTGAACATACTTGCAAGTCTGTTCGAAAGGATTTACAAGTGCATTCCCTTTTTCCCCTCGATGCCACGCGGTGTTGACAAGCAAACCCCATCCCGTAATGGGGGGAAAAATTTATGTATTTTTTGCATTTAGCTTACAAGTAGGCTCGGACGTATTTGCAAGTTTATTCAATTAACCTATTTTTTAATTTGTTCAAAATGTATTTGGAAATCTGAAAAAAAAAGTGTAAATACATTCAAATGTAATTGTGGGGTAAATGCTAACATTTTAGAATTTGATCCCATAATGCCACAAGGTGGTGACAAGCATACCCGATATCGTTATGGGGGGAAAAATGCACTAAAAACTAAAAACTTAGCATTTGTTCCCATTATACTACAGTGTTGATGAGCATACCACATACTATTATTGAAAAAAAAATGCTTTTTTCAGAATTACGTACATTTGGATATATTTGCAAGTACTTTGGAATGGATTTGAATGGATTTCAAGTACCTTCAACTTGCAAAAAAATTCAAAGGAGGGGGATTCTAATTCTAATAGTCATGCTCTCATGGTTAGTAATCTGATAACAAGGTCCCATGCTAACGCTGCTACGTTTGTGTGTGTGTATGTGTGTTTAAGGTTGGATCCTATTCTGGTGGCGGAATTGGAAGAGTTTCTTCCCAATGTGAAGAATAAAAGCCCGTCAGAGCTTAAGAAATGTCTGCATTACGACCTGGACCGCTTCCGGCTCTTCAAAGCGCAAGGTCGTGCTCATGCTTTAAAAAAGCTCCCATTATTAGAGAGGCCCCCCTTAAAGAGTGTTGGGGCGTCCGACTTATGCGATTTGAAGTATCTGTGTCCCAATGAGATCTTTGGTATTAGGAATAAATGCACATGTATCCCCATGCCACTGGTAAGCTATTTCACCTATTTAAGATATTAAAAAGATCACATGATTCCAAATCAAGCAATGGGACTTGCAGTGAATAGATGTGCAGTGCTATTGTATGCGCTTGTAAAAATGCTTAGCTCCGCCTCTTTCCATGGGTCTACGCAGGCGTGCCTATCCGTTCTGGACGCTTCTCTCGGAAGGAGAATCAACAACTCCGAGACAACATCGCAAAATTTATGACTATATCGGGCATCGCCACCATCGAGCAGCTCCTCTTTCCCCATCGCTATAAGGACCTGGAGGCTGGCATCAAGAAGCTGAAAAAGCAGCATCACTTCATGGAGTCCATCGGTGGGACACACACACACACACACACACACAGTATATTCGAGCAGCTTGGTTGTACAAATGTGTTGTGTGGTGCGCACACAACGCACTCAGTGTTAATCGCCATGTTGGCTTCTGTCCCGCAGCTGAGGGAATCCCGAGGCCCTGCAAGGTGGTTTTGACTCGGGCTTTAAAGCTTGACCAGATGAACCACATGGGAGCGTGAGAGCAACTCTTCACACTTGTTTTTTGTAGATTGTGGCGCCTTTAGATAGAAGATCAACTTCTTCTGTAACCCCACTCAAATCATATTTCGCCATTGAAATGAATGGCAGTAAAACTAGTTCAGACCTTCCAAAGAAACACAACAATCACAACATCGTGCATGTCGGGTTTGAAATGACCAAAACTGACATTTTGACTTCTAAGTCCATACTCACATACTCGAGTGAATCTGCTGCTTTTGTACTATTTTTTTTTTTCCCCTTGCAAAAAAAACTATTAAGGCTGTCGTTGGTGTTGTTACAGGTCTGTTGTAGTATGTGCTTGGTTCTAAGTCGGCTTAAATTTTTTTCATTGGTTTGCACTCAGCAAAGTAAGTTAGCTGTGTTGCCCTGTGTGCCACGTTTTTGACATATTTACTTTTAGTTTATTATTATTGTAAGTATCAAGGCTTGTTTATATATACTTTTAAAAAGGGCAATAAATAGACATGTTTGAGCAAACATGATGAATTATCGTAATCTCAATATTGACCAAAATAATCATGATTATTGTTTTGGCCGTAAAGCTGCAGTCCTACTTTGATGTAAAACTCAAAAGGATACATTTTCCGCTTGTTGTCAACAGAACATGACATGCTCAACGTTCAGGCAACAACCAATTACAGCTGGCTTGTTTTCTCGGTTTGGTCATGTGACGTTCGCAAATTTAGCCGTGAGTACATGTGATGTCACTTTCAGTCAACAGCCAATGAAAAAAGGGGTTTTTAACCTACTGTGTGTCAATTTTTTCCAATTTAAGTCACTGATCTAGAAACCTCTCACAAAAAAAGCATTAAATAAAAAACACTAGGAGGCTAAAAATGATAATGCATCGTCAAAACATGTGGAGGTTCAAAACAATATTATGAGTTAATTCCGAAATGCTTGCAAATGGAATTTATTTGACGGCAAAGTTTGACCGGGTTTTTTAAAAGGGGTTAATTGGCTTGGATTGTTGACGCACTAAACTGGGACCATAAAAATAGAAGTTGGCGTCTCCCTGAACCTTAGAAAACAGTTAGACGTTAAAAGTAAAAATTGGGTGTTCCTGTGACTGACCTGTAGCCCACATTCAGAAATTCAGGATCCAAGGGAATGTAGCCAGCGTCTGTAGACGGGAATATCACGCAATTTTGCAAGTCGGCTCACTCGTATCTCAAGGCGCCGCTGTCGACGCAATGTGAGCGCACTGATGATCTTGTGGTCATAAGGTGCTACAATGTGCTTAATGTTGTCGTTTTTTTAAGGTTCTCCAAAGAGGAGATCGAACAACTGATCAAGTTACAAAAAATACACGGCAATAAATGGAGCGTCATCGCCTTGCAGATGGACCGCAGCACATACGCCGTACAGAAACGCTTTTTCCAACTTGGTTGGTAACGTAATTCTCACTTTTATTGTCATGTTAGCGGGTTTGCAAGGCTAAAGTTAAAACCCACATATGTATTTGTAGCATGTGTGAAATTTACAACGCTATTCACCACAGCATGATTATGATGTCAAAATGCTTGTTTTCCCTCCAAATCAAGAGAAGCGATTGGTTCTTTGATTCCTCTGAAATTTTTGGCTTTGGACAAGCAAGGTCGTAGCCAGAATTTTTTCTATGGAGTGGTCAGGGTGTAACAACGCCTCTTTGAGGGGGGAATCACATTCAGACTTTCATGAATTCAAATACAGTGGGCCCCCGGGTTACGAACTTAATCCGTTCAGCGGCTACGCTCGTATCTCGAATTGCTCGTATAACGGGCAATCCAAACCCATGTTAATTCGTGAATGCGTGCAACGCGCGCCGAAGCCTTAGGTAAAAACGACACACTGTATACATATATTAAAATTGAGTGACATAATCTGCTGTACACTTGCATTATATAATAAATACAATGGATAAATAGCTTTTACCTTTGAAACGACGAGACTTGAGCTGGGTGTAAGCAGAGGGGGGCAGAGTCCCACGCTCAAAGTTAACACGGCGATAGATTTGCTATTGGTCTTACAGTGTTACAGTAACTCTTTAGAGCTAGAGCTCTTTAAGCTAGATAAAGGCGTTCGGCCAATAGCATATCGGCATTTCTGTGATTGACGTGTGACGCCGGCCAATAGCATCTCCGTGAGTGAGACCGGGTGACCTTAATCGACCAATAGCATATTCGCATCTCCGTGACTGACTGATAATTATTCGCACTTTTTTTTTTAAACGGTTGGAATGTATTGACAATTAATTTAAAAAAAAAACACACATTTAAACCAATGACAATTCTTTGTCCTGCAATCGGCACATTTAATTTCATGTCAGCTGTTTTTCCCTTTAGCTGTACAAACACTACACTTAAATGGTAATATATTTAGACACCGTGAGTGAGACAGTCAGTGTGACGTTGTAAGACCAATAGCGTTCACGTTACTGACACAAGTATCTACTGATGATTAATGATATCTCTACTGATGATTTTATTGAAGCAATTAAACGAGAACATCTGTACATACTCAATGGCCGGCATGTCGAATTGCTCGTAAGGCGAATTGCTCGTAAGGCGAGAGGTATGTTCGTAAGCGGAGGACAAAAATCTTCCTGATCCACGCTCGTAAGGCGAATTGTTCGTAAATCAGGGTGCTCGTAAGCCGGGGGCCGACTGTAATTGTATTTGTTTAAATACAGTGGGCCCCCATGTTACGACCTTAATCCGTTCAGCGGCTAGGCTCGTAACTCGCATTTTTGATCCGAAAAACGTGTTTTTTGATATAGTGTTTCTTTCTATCACATGGATCAGCGATGGGTCGAGGCAGTTGGACATGCGAGGAGGAGAGCAAGCTGAAAGAGGTCGTCAAGGCTCACCTGGAGGTCTTGGCTCAACAATCCCCCGGCCAGGATTGTTTGAATCTGCAGCAGCTTTGTACAGACCTGCCCTGGAAGGAAATCAGCCACCGCGTGGGCACCCGAAGCTGGACTCAGTGTCGCGTTAAGTGGTCAGTGTGACGCCTTTCACTCTTCTCCAGGTCAACATTCATATTTTGTTCAAAGATTACGAGCACTTTTTGATTTGAGTCCCATTTAGGGCTGTGCAATAAATTCATTTGATTAAAGGTGAAATTGAGGTTTTGCACAAATGTCATTGTGATCTGTAGTAAGCGTAGGGAACAGGTGGAGGAGAAGCTAGAGTGGTGGAGGTTGGCCCTGGAAAAGAGAGGAATGAAGGTTAGCCGCAGCAAGACTGAGTATATGTGTGTGTGTGTGTGTGTGTGTGTGTGTGTGTGTGTGTGTGTGTGTGTGTGAAGATGAGTGAAGATACAGGGAGAAAAGATGAAGAAAGTGGAGCATTTTAAGTACTGTATATAGAGTCAACAGTCCAAAGCAATAGAGTGTGGAAAAAGAGGTGAAGAAGCATGTGCAGGCAGGCTTGAAGGGGTTCAGAAAAGTTTCAGTTGTGGTAAGTGATAGAAGAATGTCAGCTAAAATAAAAGAAAATGTGTACAAGACTCAGGTGAGAAAAGCTGAAAGGAGATTTGTACATGAAAAATTATTCACATATTGGATATTTACATACTTACTGCATTAGTGTTATTGTTTATTTTAAATTAAGTGATAAAACTAACTGGCAAATATCTAAGTTTTATCACTTAACAATATAAAATAATAATTGGCAAATATCTAAATTAGGAAAATCTTTTTCTAATTCATTTATCTAATTGATTGGTGGAATCTGATAGAATAATCAACTATAAAAACAAATATTAAAGCGTGACAGTCCGAAAACGAATTCAAAATTGGTATACATGGGGGGGATTCTCTGAAGCGGAAAATTCAATGAAAGGCAAATGTCAAATTGATTCTCGCGTTTAAGGTCCAGCATCCTGAAGAACCAATTGTACCAGAGAAAATCCATGAAAAAATCTGAAGCGATGAAGACACAACTCCACCTGATCAACACGTAAGATCAAGCAATCAGATCACTGGTTGGACCCTGGATGCAGGTGCTGAAGGTTGCGTGACTATCAATTATTGCAGGTTGTACAACTTGAATATTGAAGATGCCGGGGACATTGATTGGGAAATGGTTTCCAGCATGGTGGGGTAAGTTGAATTTTCTCCTTTTGTAGTGATGGGAAAATGAAGCCTCATGAACCACCTGTGGTATTTTTTTGCACCTATAGATGGCACTCTGCATTTAAAGATACAACGGAAATGTATTACATCCCAACCCAGCCTTTATCATTAAATCAAAAGCATCACCTAGGGGACTTAAAAAAAATCCTAAGTGCTTCATGAGGCTTTATTTCCTTAATCAAGGCTCTAACCGGTCATGTGGCTCTTTTAGTGGCATGACTCCGATCTGCGCACAGAAGCTTTTCCGGCGCCTCAAAGTCTGCAACGTTCCCAACTGGTCTGAACTTTCCTACGGAGGTCAGTGAAGGTATCGCAGCGTCTCTTTTCCCAGCATCACTCATGACCCCCATCTTCTCGCCGCTCTCGCAGAGATCATCGACTTTCTGAAGGAATACGTGGCGCCGCAGCTCGTAATGCAGCTGAAGCACAAATTCGAGTTGGACGAGGTGGAGGAGCAGGTAGTGCCTCCGAACGAAGGCTACTCTCTCATCAAAATCTTCGAGTCCGAAGAGGACGGAGATTTCGTGGAAATGGATAACACCTTGCCGAAAAAACGCCGCTCTGAACACTCGCTCGCGTGACTTGAAACACGCCCCTTCCCGAGGAAGCCACCCTAGCGGCAGACTAGCCCCGCCTCTTTCTGAGCAGGAGACATAACACAGGAGTTTTTAGCACAATGATGTTCCATTACATCGTTTTTAATTTTTTTTCCCTCTCAGACGAAATCATGACTTTTTATACGCTTGCTTCCATAAATTGCTTGAAATGTCTGTATTTTGAGAGCTTCCTTTGTTTTTATTCACGGAGTACAGCTTGTTCTTATTGACCTGTTCCAGCTGGAGTACGGGAGACATGTCATGAGGGGCCTTACAATAAATAATTTAAGATGGCCCACCTATTGCCTGAAACATCAGATAGCCTGACCACAAAAGTATACATCAGTTTGATGTTGCTGCTGTTGCATTCTGTCGTCTTGAATAAATCTCTTGGAAGAAAAAAAAACACATAGGCAGCACAGAGGTGTGCCCTCCCTGACAACTGGAAATCCAAAAGTGTCCGCCTCCTTGGAAAAAATTCCTTCTCTGCGATTATGTTTGACTTTCATTTGTTGGTGATGGCGCTGATGGCGCCGCCGCTCGCCCTTAAGATGTTGGGGACAAACAGGAGGCCCGACGCCCTCTCGATGGTTTCAATGGGAACCAGGAAACGCTCCAGAGGAATCTTCTCGTCCACGGGCTCGTTGGGAAACACGTACGACCGCAGTTCCACTCCCTCCTTCAGGCCGCGTTCCAAGATCATCACCTGTGCCGGCAAAGCATTGAAATGAGCCGCCGATGATCCAGACAAGAAGAACGTTGAAGGGGACATGGCGAGTGGGACAGGTCAGTGACTTGTTCAAACTCACTTTCTCATGAACTATGTTCTATTTGCGCAATTTTTCTAGGTAGACTTCTTCAGGCATGTAACATTGTAAACAACTTAGGAGATCTTGTCAACCAATTGGAGAAGGGTTTCCTGAGTTGTAAATCGGAAGAAAAAGTTGTACTATTTATTGTGTGACATTTAGTGGGTGATACCACATTAAAAAAAAATTAGCAATTCTTTGCATTCAATTCCCAACTCTACAAACTTTCCACATTCAAGATGGCGGCAATGCTGGCGTAAGAGGAAAGCAGGCCTTTGAAATTGGACGTCTCAAATGAGATGAACTGACCTTGAAGAAGTGCGTTGGCACGGCGACATGGTTCCGACCCAAAACTTGGTAGCGCACATAAAGTTTCCCGTCAGCTTCCTGTCTGAAATTAAAAAAAGAAAAAAAAAAACAATATAGAACTACCTTGAGTTTTTTTGCTGTTTTTTTTTCTTCCTGCCATTGCCTTATCTTAAAGGGATACTAAACTTATTTAGCAGTAAATTTTTTATATCTTTCTACAATTGATAGTCGGGCAGACCAATCATAACCAAAATAATAATTATTTTGGTGAATATTGAAGATTATTAATCACAATTCATAATTTTTCCATCCGTGTCTATTTTCAAACAAGCAATATATAAACAAGGCTTGATTAAAAAAAAAAAAAATTGGTTGTTAAGGAGATGACACCATCACGTTACCTGTCGTTCCTTATTTTACCTGATCCTATGTGTCGTGACGGAATAAGAGTTTGCGCTCACCTGGGCAGGTAAAGCGGGCCCGTGCACACGTAGACGTTGACGTAACGTTTGGTCAGCGAACGACACATCTTTTCCAGATTGTTCCACGCGTTCTGGTTCAAGTGGGGGTTCTGTGTGCAAACACGCAATAATGTGCATGTGTGTACTTTGTGGGGGAGCTGAAGACAACGTGTGGGTACCTGAGGGGCAACATTGGTCAGGTAGAAGGTGTCATCCATGGCCTTCTGGCTCCACTTGTGATTGGCTGCCGCAGCCATGTGACCTCTGTCGAGGCCGCTCCCCTTGTAGTCGGCATTGGTGGCGCGGTGGAAGACGTGGATGCTGCAGACACACACGATCAAATTGACGTTTGTGGCCACATGACGATGCGCACGCACGAGGCTCACCTGTCGTCCTCCTTAAAGTCGCAGCACTTCCTGTCGGCCGTCCCGCTCAGCGTGTCGCCGCCGAGCCTCTCAATGACCCACGCGGGAGTCCTGGTTCGTGGGTCGTACGAGCTCACGTACGATTCTCTTGTGCGAACGTTGGACAGCGACGGGAAACCATATTTCATTACAGCGCCCCCTGAAGGCCTGCTAAGCTGCAACAATTAAGACATTTTTTTAACCTATCCATCGCTCTTTATGAGGGGATATTGAAAAAAAAAGTTTGGAATCTACGTCATAATGTGACATTTCAATACCAAACATATAAATCTTCACATTTGCATTATTTCATTTGATTTTAAGTTTAAAAATAAACAATGCAAGTCGCTAAGTGACGTCACCGCGGACACGCACAGTCAATTCGGAGGAGGCGTGGACGCTCGGTACCGGAACCACCGGCAACCGGGCGAGTAGATCGACTTGCTGTCGCTCCTCCTCGCCGCCCGAAGGCCCCCACAAGCGGCTCGCCGAGGCGCCAAGCGTAGCTCCGAACGCCAAGGTCGCGAAAGTCCGCCACTTGCGCATCATGCTAGTCACGCTCTGATGACGTACGCACACATGGTAGGCGCGGAGCGTCCCCTGGTGATGACGCATGATCTTGACCAAGCTTCTGTGGGATGATCATTCGCGACTGGTAAAATGTAAATATATATGTAACAATATTTTCCAAATCCTTTTCAAAATTTCAAATACTTCTTGTAGAATTTACTGTACATAAACACTTTGAACAAAACGTGTAACGTTGCAATTTGCGTTGGTTCTATTTATTCTATTCAATTAATGTTCATACATTTTGTTACTCATTGTGTTTTAAATTGTTTATGAATCAATCTTCGTTTTTTTTGGAAGTGGACTAACAAGGAACTTAGGGTCTACCTTAGCAGTCAACACATTTTGTGTTAGCATCATAGTAGTCTTTCCTAAGCATAATTACATTGTTTTTTTTTTTTTTTAAGTACACTCAATTTAACTATCTTTGTTCAGTTTACAGGTAACTTTAAATGGAAATTGAAATAAACAGCTTGAAACAACCGGTGCTCGTATCTCAAATTCTGCTCACAGGTCAAAGCAAAAAATCGTATCCCAAAAATTCAGGTCACTTGCACGTATATTGAGGTATGGCGGTATTCCATGACACATTTATTAACACATTTCTTTGAGGATGTTGAACTCAGGCACAAAGTCAACAACATTACCGCCCGGAGGGTCGGTTACGTAGCATCGCAGAATAATGACAGCAACAAATGTTTCTCTGATTTGACATCCAGTTGCGGGTTAGAAGGCGGCAGTGGCGATCAGGCTGCACATTAGCGGCAGGTGTAGTCGTGACGTCATCAGCGGTGAGGCGGCGCTTGTGTCATCGTCAAGACAACCGCTCTTCTTGAGACACACGCGCTGCTCGCAGTACACGCCTGCATGTACACACAGGCGTATGACATCAGCATCTGATATGGCGAGTGGATTGATGCTACTTTCAAATCTTGCTTAGTTGTAAAACTGCAACCACTCAATGAAAATCCAAGCCCAAAATAAAAAATAAAATAAAATAATGTATGCATAAAGTATAAAGTAGCTTACTATCATTACTAAAAAAAAAAAAGAATATACAGCACTGGAATAGAATTGTGGTGCCAATTGCTGTATTCTGAAAATGACATCAGGCACCAAAGGCTTAAGTACATCCAATCACAGCTCAGTTTGTGTCATCATCATGTTCAGACGCGCATACCTGTGAACATGTCAGCACATTCACAGCGCAGGAAGTCCACACACGTGCCGCCGTTCTGACATGGCCGATCCTCATCACACATGTTGGCTGATGACGAGAACGCTAATTAATTAGTTATGCATGCATCCATCTAGCTGTCAATCATCGGGCCCCTCCCCCTGTGCCACGTACCTGTGCAGCCGCTCCCGCCTTCTCTCCACGTGTATCCGGGCAAACATTGATCACAGCGCCTCCCTGTGGTGCCCTCCTTGCACTGACACGCCCCAGAGGTGGCGCAGTGCTGAGACCGGCTGCCAGTGATGTCGCAGTCGCACTCTGTCACGCAAGGTTGGCATGCTGTCAATGACTCGTTATTTGGCGATGAATTGCCCAACTCTTTCAAAAAACAACATTGCATAATTTATTTTTGTTGCCAAGGTAATGACAATAAATATATACTGGTCATTTTGTTCCGTTTCTTTTTTGTGATTTCCTCTTTGATAAACACAGTCTTGGTCTGATCTCTGTCTCGATGATCTCAAATCTTCATAATGTCTCTTTCCTGATTGTTGTGGTTTTGCTTAGAACGCAACTACATGCAAGACTTGCTAAGTTTTTGATCACTTGCCCATCCACAACATCCTCAAGATGGCGCTGTGAGGAGGGAAGAGTGAACCGACATGCACCTGCGACTTTGTTGGTTTTCTATCCAAGTCTCTGGTTTGACTGGTACACAAAAAAGTTGTCCCCATTTTGCACCTTCCCATGGTCAACAAATGTAAATGTAAAATTCACATCTTCAAAGATGATTTTTCTGTGACATCTTAAAAATCCCAACAGAGACCACTATGGTTTTGTTGTGTTTTTGTGCTGGACTTGCTGGTGTCACTAGCAAGATCAGCAGCAACTGCGTAACCCAAGATTCAAACACTACAAACAATAATTTTCTTTTTTTTTTAAATGAAAACTGTTGTTTGTACTTTAAAAATCATCAGCAAAATATGTGTACGTATGCGTGCGAGTGCACGTGTGTAACTGACCCACACAAACGTTCTCGTGATCAAGCGGCAAGTTGTTGTCCCTATAGTAACCAAGACGACAGTGTTGGCAGCGGTGACCTCTGGTGTTATGCTTGCAGCTGACACACGTCACCACGTTCAGGAAGTCCATGAAGCTGCAGCGGTTCGAGTGGCCATTACACTCGCACTCTGACACACACAGGACAGAAGCGTTGCCGACACAACTAGCAGGGATATGCTCAAAAACTTGTGGCACGTGTTTACATGCAATCACGGCTAATTAAAGATAACGTATCACCTGACAATCACAGGGAGACAAACATGTTGGGAAATGATCTCGTGATCCCAACCAATGAAGGTTCATTTTAAATGTGGGAGGAGTCAGAGCCAGGGACCAAGTTGTGAAAGGGGAGGGGCTAGAGGGACTATTTGAGTTGGGACCAACACTATCCAGGGCGCGCTTACCCTGGAAGGTGACATAGGCGATTTTGGAAAGTTGGCTGCTTGTCCCACTGCCAGGAATCAAAATCTTCTGAGTTGCTTCACAGGCAAAAATAAGTAAATACATTTAAAAATGATGTGCAACTGTCAGGAATACTCTTATTGTGAATACTAATACTAAAACTAGCACGATGCTCCTTTTTTTTTTACCTTTTTTCTCATAGCCTTTTTCTTCTTTCTCTTTTGATTTTTTCTTCTCTTTCACTTCTGTCTCTTTTTCTTCTTTCTTTTCTTCAAACATTTTCTTTGGGATCTGTTCTTTCTGCTCTTGGTTCTTCGAACCTTCCTCTTTGGACTCTACAGGTGTCAGTCAAACACATTGCTCAATTTCTTTCACATTTCTTCAAATTCAGTTCACATCTCTGCAAATTCAACCGAAATCTATCTATCTATCTATCTATCTATCTATCTATCTATCTATCTATCTATCTATCTATCTATCTATCTATCTATCTATCTATCTATCTATCTATCTATCTATCTATCTATCTATCTATCTATCTATCTATCTATCTATCTATCTATCTATCGAACTTTCACCTTTTTCAGCGGTTTTCTCTTGTTTCTTCCACTTGTCTGACTCTTGTGCTTCTTGCTTAGTCACCAATGATGCATCCTCTCCCGGTTTGTTGATTCTTTCTGGAGATTCAGGTCTTGACTCTTGCTCAGGAATTTTAGGGCTGGAGGCCGAAGTCTCAGGTTCAGGTGCCTTAGGACTTTCACCTCCTGTTTGGTCTGTTTGGGAATCCAAACGACCCTTAATTGAATCTGATCCAGACTTTGGACCGGAACTTTCTGTTTCAAGAGATGTTACAGGACCGGTTGAATCCTGACCAAATGAATTCAGTCCAGAATTTTTATTGGAATCTTCTGTTCCAGCACGGGTTCCAGGCTCAGTAAAAGATGGATCAGTTGAATCCAATCCAGAATCAGGATTCAAATCTTCTGTTCCAGATTGTGTTCCAGGTCCAGTGGAATCCTGGTTAGTTAAATCCAATCCAGAATTGGGATCTGAATCTTCAGTTCCAGGGCCAGTGATTTCTTGTTTTTCTAAAGCTAATCCAGAATCTGGACTAAAATCATCCGTTACAGGCGGAGTTGCAGGTCCAGTGGAATCCTGGTCAACTGAATCCCTTTCAGAATCCAAAATGGAGCTTTCTGTTCTAGATGATGTTTCACCAACAGTAGAATCAAGATCAACAGACTCCAATCCAGAATTCAAACCGAAATCCTCTGTTCCTTGCGCAGTGGTATCCTGATCTTCTGGAAAAGGGAAGGTGAAGTCCACGGGGGCCAGTTGCCCAGTAGGATCTGACCAGTCTGATGCAGTTGACTTTTTTTCCTGCGCAATTTCTCCATCTTGTGAAGGAGGAGCATTGGGAGCTAGGGTGCGCACCTCAAGAAGAAGTACTTCAGAAGAAGGTTCACTCAAAGAAGTAGGTAATCTAGAAACGGAACTGTCAGGAGGAAATCCATCAGAAGAAGTTGCATCAGGAGGGGAATTTGGGGGAAAACCCTTGGGCTGTGCTCCATCAGTTGGTAGTGCATTTGCAGGAGCTTCTTTGGGTAAAGGTGTGTCTGGAGGTGATCTGTCAGACGGTACAGTTTGATCAAGACTGTCTTGTTCAAGGGGAGTTCTGTCTTCTTGAGGAGGTTGCTTGGCAACCGGTCTGTCTGGTGGAGACACATCAGCAGGTGGATCATTTATCTTGGTGAGCTCTGCTTCTAGAGGGACATCAAGAGAAGCTACATCAGGGGTTAGTATCTCAAGAAGTTTATTTTCGAGAGGAGCTACATCTGAGGAGGGTAGCTCAGAAGGTCTGTCAGGAAGAAGTCCGTTGGTAGTGGAGGGTACATTTTCAGACAAAACATCAGGAAGAAGTTCATCTGAAGGTTGAATGGGGAGCAGGTTATCAGGCAGAGGTCCGTCGGGAAAAGGTCCATTAGAATTTCTCTGTGTCATTCCAGGATCGCCAGTAAAAGTAGATGTCTGAAGAGGTTGAGTGTCTCCTGAAAGGACTGTGCCATCAGACGGAATTCCTTCCAATAGCCCGGAACTTGAGCTTGAAGATGAGAAGCTGCTGGTGGATGTCCACAAGGGGACAAAGTCTGTCTTATCAGTGGGTGGAGTCACTGAGTCAGAAAAATACACTTGAGAGTCAATGCTGACGTTTGAGGTCACCCTAGTGGCACCCGGTACCGTTGGATCGCTAATGTCTAAGCGCAGACCGGCATCTGAGTTGTTAACAGCAGGAACCACTGAGGAACTACTATCACCCCCTGCTGATGCTAAGTCACCGTTTCCCAACTCCAAAAGAGTAAAAGAAGACTTTATATTTTTGTCCTCTGATGCAATAGTCACAGTGTCAATTGGTGAAATGTCTGTCGTAGAACCATAAATCGATATGCTGTCAGTTGCTGAGGGTTCAGCGGTAAAGCTGTCAACAGCAGAATCACCTGCAGTCCAAGTAGAACTAGAAGGCGAGTAGGTGGTTGAAGTCGACAAAACGTCAGTTGTTTCCATCGAAGCCATAGTTGTACCAATATCAGTCAAAGTGTCCAAACTCAGTGCAGTCAAACTTAAAGTAGAAAAGTCTGTAGTAGAAATAGAAACCGTATCAGTCATATCTGTAGCTCTACTAGTCGTAGAGGTTGAAATAGTCCAAGAACTACTAGTTTCATCAGAAGTATCAAAAGTCAAAGACACAAAACTAGAAATAGAAGCAGAAGGGTCAGTAGTGGAAGTCAAATAAGTATCAGTGGTTCCACGTGTTGAAGCAGAACTTCTGTCAGAGTCATCAGCCGCTGTCAGAGAAGAACATTTACGGCTTTTTAGTCCTTTTTGTTTTACGCACTCAGATGCACGTATACACACATGCAAACACAATAAAAGACTACAATGCGCCATCAAACATAACCAATAGAGTGAGTAAAGTTGTAAAATGTAGCTTTTCCATTTAACAACAACCATCGCCTACATGACAGAACTTTTGTTAGAACCTCACACATAACCTGGAACCTCTTTCAGAACCTCATGCATGATCTGAATCCTTCAGGAAATTCTCATACGGGTACTAAAATCTCTTTCAGGACCTCAGACATAAGGTTAGGAAACAAGTGTGTGTGTGTGTAGGTGTGAGATTAACATTGATATCTTAAAGTACTAACACAGATTAAACACACTCACATATATACAAACACCACCTGTCCCCGATTTAGGAAAACAGATTAACTTTTTTTCCACAATACACTTGACCACACCCACTACCTTTCTGGATCTGTACATTCAAGATGACAGACACACAGACAGATAGATACTTACTGGTTGTTGTTTTTGATGCATCACCTAAAAAGCAAACATGATGGATTAAAAAAATATTCTGACTATTTGTAGAAACAAATGTGCGTGTGAGACATACAAGCGTTGGCAGTGCCACTGGGCAGCGGCAGGAAGCTTCCAGCCATCCAGTTACGGGAATCGAAGCCGGCGCTGCAACGCTGGCAGTCTTGTCCGCTTGTGTTGTGTTCACAGTCACACGTCAGAGTGGCTTCACGCAATGCACAACGAGATGCATGCAAGTTACATTTACACCTGAAACACACACGCGGATGTTCTCATCCAACAGATGCTTGGCGTATTTAATATATTGTTTGATATAATGTTCTGCAAGTTACTGCTTGACATATTTAATGTATTCTTTTGTACTGCATCCAAATAGCCGATTATTTGATAAAATGTTCTGCAAGTTACCATAGTGTTTGATAGCTGTAGCATTAGAAGATATTCACAATGGGGCTAAATGACTGAATTTCTTGGTACCATATATGTCTCCTTCCTATTACGGTCAATGACCTCAAACCAAAATAAAGTTTTCCCTGTGATGGTCACTTTGTGGTAGCGCCCTTGTTCTATAACCTGGGTGTCACAGAAACAAAGGCCATAATCTGCATTTGCGCAAGATACAACTGAGTGATGTTAAGTTTGTGACAATTGAGCATATGTTTACCTGGCAGGTACGTCAATGTTGGATATGGCGTAGAAGTACTTGAGCAGGTTGTCTTTTTGGACATATGTCCCGCCAAGGGCCGGTCGGAGGAGTCTGAGGCGAAGGTTGGTAAAAGTGAAGAAGTCTCTTAGAGCTTTGCTGTTCTGCAGGCGTGTGTACAACGCATCCATGTTCAGGAACTTAGGGCCTGCGAACACCCGCAAGCGGGCTCCCACCTCAAACACCACCGTCTTCTCCTCCTAGGGATTAGTGTTGGCATGGTAGCATGTTAACTTCTCAAAATGTATGGCCTACTAGGGCTTAGGTGTCATACTCCACTCCATATTTTCGATACCGGCCCTCGAGGACTGGAATTTGACACCTACTGTATGTCCTAGCGATGGCATTAGCTAGAATCTCTGCTTCAACTGCAAACATGATTGTCTTCTCCTCTTCGGGTTAGCATTTGCATGTCAGCATTTCTGCCTCAACCACAAACATGAGTGTCCTATCCTAGGGGTTAGCATTAGCATTTGTCAGCATCTTTACTTCAGCAGCAAGCATAGCTCATGCCCTCCTAGTGGTTAGCTTAAGCATTTCTCCCTCAAATGCAGGGGCTAGCATTATTGTTTCAGCATCTTTGCTTCAAAAGCAAACATGGATGTCTTCTCCGTCAATGGGTTAGCATTAGCATATTAGCTTTTCTGCACCATACTGTACCAGAGTAATGTTGATTTATCATCAAAAGTGTTGCTGTGCAAGCTACCTTACAAGGCTACTGCAGACTTTTTCATGACATATCAAAGGTCACCTTGGCTCCAACCCATCTGGAGTATTGCTCCGTGCAGATGACCCTGGTCACATTGCTGGGCGCCAAGTCAGACACTCGCTTTGGCGGCATGCCAAAAGTCTCCATGCAGTCGTCGGCGTAAAACTGGTAGGGCTGCCACGTCAGCCCTGATGGAGACAGTATAACAACCGCATGACAAAGGGAAGGAACAAGAGAGCCTGACACGGGATGTGGGCCGTCTCACCGTTGTCCATGGACTTCTCAAGCACCATGCTGGTGGGGCGCCCATATTCGAAACTGACCACCAAGTCGTCCACCACCTCCAGACTTTTGTTCCAGGACAAAGTGATGTTGGCCAACAGTGGCTCGGGATACTTGGACCATGTGACCGTTTGCCAATATGTGATGAGCCCGCCCCTTTCCCGGTCCCCCATCAGCTGAGGTGGGTGAGACAGGTCCGGACTGGATGCATCACACTCGTCGCTGCACAGGTACGGGTTCTCCTAAATGGTGACACATATATCGATATATATATGTATTGATATTATTGCATAGCCCTAATATATATATATATATATATATATATATATATATATATATATATATATATATATATATATATATATATATGTGTGTGTTTTTTAAAAGAGGTTCTACTCTGTCGATTGGAAGGTTCTGTGTTCATGGCACAATATTCTGTGGTTTCAAATAGCTGGCAAGTAATAAGTGAAGACATGCAATTATGAAGGCACGCTGAGGGCACTGACCAGAGTGCAGAATCGTTCCGGTGGGTTCCCGCAGGTGACTCCCGGTGGATCAACTCGTATCTGCATGACTTCTTTCATGTTGGCAGGTGGCGGCTGGCAGGCGGAGGCCTCCCATCCAGACTCCGCCTCCCAGCGACAGGCGTCAAATTGACATCGAGTGGATGCCACCAAAAGGAACAGGAGCAGGAGGGGCTGGAGACGAGTCATACTGATCCTCAGGGAGGCCGTGAAGTCCTCAAGGAGTCGCAGAGTTTTCTTGAGGCCACACGGTCATCAGTGGTGTGGGGCATTGCTTTTTGGCATGGTTTTCACTCCTCGGACCGTCATAAGATATAAATTGGGTTACTTGCTGGTTAGCTGCTGGTTACCGTGGCAGCTGAGTGTTCGTCATGGTGAAGATACAGTGTCAGTCTGGCTGAATCATCTGTCAACCAATAAGGACAAGGATACACTAAAAATGAGTTGAATTAAAAATATTGAAATTATTGGTCAGTGAAGGGCTAAACTAATATGGTGAACCCAAGTATTTGTGTTGTATTGCACAAACCAACCCCAGAAGATGGAACCTTTTGTCCATTGTCATCTTCTGCTACTAAATGAAATAAGCACTGAAGTGATCCATTACATTAGGTAATTTAGAGCTAAACTAATTGATTACTTTCAGTAATTAAGTACTAAAATACTTAAGATGATTAAGTACTAAAGTCATTAATTACTTTAGATGATTAAGTATTAATGTGAGTACTTTAAGTACAATAGAATCAATTACTTTCAAGATAGTAATTAATTACTTGTATTAAACTACTATTTGTAATCAATTAGGTTAGCACTTAAGTACAGAATGTAAATGACTACTTTAGTACTGTATCATCTACTTCGGTGGTCTTGAACCTTTTCGTCACGCTTTTATCACTGGTCAATGCTGGAGATTGTTACTGCGTACCAGGACGGGGGGCTGAAAATGTACAAAAGTGTATGCAAATTACATTAAGTCAGTCATAAAACTGAATTATAAAAGCTATTAATTTCAAGGGAAATACCTGGCACAAACCAAACTGCACAAACGCATACATGGCAACACTGTATAACATAATGAAGATCAGAACTAATATTAGCTCGCATGTTATCCACATTCACAAGTTGTTGAATCAACAAACAAACTAATTTTGGCCCCATTATCATACATCAACATTCTTACAAAGAAAGTACAACTTACAGACAGTCGTGGGCCAGATTTCACATAGACAAAATAACATGTAGTCACCGACGGACAGCTCCCAAAACCACACCATCCTTCTCACTACAAAATGTAATATCAACAGCGGCCAGAGGCGGCGCCAAAAAACAAAGCTCAAACCAAACACAGCACAAATGAATGAACTGTTAAACGAAATCAGTTCCAAAACATTATTTCGGGTGCAGCCCACGCGGCCCGGTACCAGTTGATCCACGGACCGGTGGTTGGGGACCACTGATCTCATTGATTGCTCAATTACTGTACAAAATTACAGATACGTATCTATCAAAAGTAATCAATTACCAGTACTTTACTGCTTAATTCATTTAATACCAGCCAATTTCAGATCTTCTTTTTGCTAAACACTTGTAAAACACGTACCTAGAATTTAATGTCTGGATGCTTAAAAATATATAAAACACATGTCTCTGGAATTGAATTAGTTAAGATGTTACACGAAGTAACAATATCCTCAATGTTACACAAATACAAATACAATGCAAATCATTCCACAATGTTAGAAAATGTAACATGCCGTATGCTAAACTATGTAACACGATGTGACAATGTTACACGATACTACACAAAGCAACAAGATGAACCACAATGTACTACAATGTTATATGATGTAACGTATGTTGTATGATCTGTGTGAACTTCTACATTATGGTTGGCAACCTCTAAGTGATCATTTATGTACAGTATTCTGATCCAGTAGTTCACATAACCTGTAAGGGACAATAGCCACTTGGTGGCACTTCACTAATCCACTCACAACATCTTCTTACCTTTTTCTTTTCCACTCTCAGGCTGGATGAGTCGATGAAGCACTAAGTCACAATGTCTTTACTTCCTTTTCCCTTTCTTCTTTTTTTTTAGCTTTCTATTGCTTCGTTCTTCTTGCTTACAGCTCTCAGTTTCTTGCGCACCTCCTCCTTCTTCTAATCTCCTTCTGTCTCATCCTCTTTAGACTTCTTCCAATGCTCCACTACCCCCAGCCCTGCCTCCTTTGACTTCATCATCAGTCATCATCATAGTAGTCCTCATCAGCAGCAGCGACCGGTTTGTCACTATTAGGGAAGCTTTATTTCATTGTTTGGTTCTTTGTTTGAAATGAACTGTCTCACTTAGGCAAACACAAGCACATCTGCAAGCGCACGCACACACAAAAGCTCTTTATGTTAAGCTCCCTTCTTAGCCCTCAGCTGAAGTTTTACAGTTTCTTTTTTGACTTGCAGACCACAGCTAACGAAGCACAGATAACCAGTGTAGAAAAGTTATCCAATTTAAAACAAAATCAAGACTCATCATTAAACCTCATTCATATCAAGTAACAGCGAATTTGATTGTTTTGTAAAAAGCATAATATTGAATATAAATATACACCACAGACAGTGATTGTGTTAATACTATTTCAATTAGGAAACAAATATCAATCGCCAGCACGTCACCTATATAAATGTCTGCCACAGTTTACACTAATTTCTACTAAATTCCAAGACAATCACAACGGCCCATTATTGGGGAGCTATTTTTGGAACAGTGTCCACTATCAAGGTGTTGGTGAAGCCTGCTGTATTGTATTTCCCACTGTGACCCCCATTTTTGTAGAATAGTGTATATTTATCAGAGATGAATAAAGATTATTGGGGGTGTTGTTAAAAAAAATCTTCAAAGTTCTCCAATGGTCGTCAAAAATTATATACGGATTAACACTATTTGTGGGTCGGCCCTGTCTGTAGCCCCCTGCGAATGGCAGGGGATTAACGGTGTTATTGGTATCAGACGTTTCTTGCATTTTATGGTGTACTAAATTGTAATATGTGTGATGCATATGATAAGCAAGAATGCTACGATATACTGCACATTGTACGTATCGAAAAAAACGTTTATCGTAGTACAAAACCTTTTAAAAACTGTCCGTTTCTTCGACGAAAACTTGAACGCAGCATCGGGTTGCCAAACCGATTACGTCATCTACAAGCGACAGTGGAATTCGACGACGACAAATGGCGGACGTAGTAAGCGTTGGAGTCAATTTGGATGCGTTTTCTCACGCCATTAGCGGCATTCAGGCGCTCCGCTCCAGCGTCAGCCGCGTCTTCGAGTCCCTGAAGGATGGCATGAAGAACCGCGAGACGCTGGAAGGTCGCGAGAAGCAATTTATCGCCGCGTTTCAAGACAACCTGCAGGCTGTTAACAGGGACCTCAAGTTAGTCAATTCACCCGACTCCCTTCTTATTTCACACATTTCACGTCAAACATTGCCTTCAACCAAGGTGTCTCAATTTACACGAGGAAGCACACAAAACTCGCTTCAGTCAATTTATGCATCATTCTGGCAAATATTTTTGGAACGAAACTCATTTGTCCGGTGACTGAACGATGCGTTTCGTATCAAGGATGAACTCATTGCAAAGAGAACATATTTTGTGAATGTTTCTTAAGTCACTGACCCGTGTGAAACAAAGTTATATATCTTAAAGTTTCAAGATTTTAAAAGTGATATATAAAGCAGAAGTCACATTAAAACATTTATCTACAAATATGTTCTATTTTATGGGCTCCAACAAAAAAAAAAATCTGTATAATTTTTACATTTGTGGCCATTTTGCAACGCGTTGTCAAATGAAAATGACACCACTGATGGTCAAAAAAACAAACAAGGCTCACCTGTTTCTTTTTTTTTTTTTCCAGTTTAGTCATGTGATATTCGCGAACTGATCCATGATTGGTCGTTACATGAGCATCTGTGATGTCATTTTCATTCGGCAAGTAAAACGGCCACGCCCTGAGAAATAGAAACGGGTGGGTTTTGCTCCTTAATTCATATTCCACAAGAACAATATTAATCCAAATAACTTAATTAGACAGGGCAGTATAGAATATATTATTGTAAAGAAATTGTGTGGCTCCATTTCCCCCTAATACAAATACAAGTTTCAAACTTTTGTGACTACACAATATTGATCCTGTTTTCACAATGTTAATTGTTAAGATTGCAAAAGTTAATAACAACATGATCATCAATATTTTGTACTAATTACTCTTGACCTCATCTACCCCAGATACACATTTTTTCAATATTTTACAGTACTTAATTCCCTGTACAAAGTATTCCATGTATAAAGTAATGAATTACTTTAGTACATAATTACCTAAAGTACTTGATTGCTTTGGTACTCAATCCAGGAAGGATTGGAGGGTATCATGGTAGGCTATGTACCATTGTCTCTTTATTTTTGCTGGGAATCAGTGAGCTGGAGCGCCTGAGCGGTCTGGTGGGCCGTCCGTCCGAGTCTCACCCCCTGCACAACAGCGGCCTCCTCAGTCTGGATCCCGTCCAAGATAAGACGCCGCTCTACTCCCAGCTGCTTCAAGCCTACAAGTGGTCCAACAAGGTAGGCCCGCTAACGTGCTAACATGCTAACAGCCGCCACGCTCGTTGGCTCACCCGACTGGTATTTTTGGTGTTGGCAGTTGCAGTACCATGCCGGCTTGGCCTCCAGCTTGCTCAACCAGCAGTCGCTCAAACGCTCGGCCAATCAGATGGGAGCATCGGCCAAGCGACGGCCTAAAGTCCAACCCAGCACCCTTGTCCTACCCCCACAGTGAGTCACCCCCGCAACCAAACTCGATTGTAGCAAAATGGAGTCAATTGTGGTGGTGCAACGGTTAGGTGACGACTAATTGATTTTGAAATTATTCAATAATTCTTTTCTATAATCAATTAATCCTTAAATAGCAGTCAAATGTCGTAATTATTCCGGTAATAATTTGTGTTAAATCGTGGTAAGTGTTCAAAGATTTGTCCGAATTGGCGTAAAATAAATGAATGCACGTTGTCTTTTCAGGTACGTAGATGACGTGATTTCTCGGATCGGCCGATTGTTTCCCGACATGAGCATTGAACTTTTTCGCCCGAACGGAACATCTGCCGTTCTGCTGGTATACATGCGCACACACACAAATACACAAAGGTCTGTCTTGACTCTTTCAGTGTTAAGCGTTATGGAAGAAGGCAATCCCGAGAGTGTTAGACGATTTTTAGCAATTTTGCTAATCTTTTAAGTTCAACATAATATTGTGTGCTATGTCCATATAAACATGGGTGCTATCATATGAAAATTACATGTAATGTATATGTAGTATGTCTGGCTTTCTTCCCCAATGTGAGCAACACTGCTATCTAATGGTCACAGTTTATCACTACAGTGCTCATTTTGCTCATTATTAAAATAAGCACTATTCAAGGGTGTCAGCTACCCTTTCATAAAAAAACGTATTTGATGAGAATTCTCATCATTGGCACACAACATATTTTAAAAGACGAGAATTCTCGTCCATGGCATTGAGTGAATATTTTAGATGTAGGACTTGCATATCCAAGCCCTTAACCCCAACCTTAACTGTCACAACTGGTTGCCTAACCCGAACCTCAACCAAAATCCAATTCCAACCTAAACTTAAAACCAGTTCTTGACCCTCAAAAAGAGGTCTGGACTAGTGGAGCCAACCAAAATGGCACCACAAGGATAAAAGGTCCTCAAAAGGTAGTAAAACCAGAAATCCAAACCCACCATGTAGCAAAAACAAAAACGTACTTCCAGTTTCCTGGCGGGTTAACGTGTCACCTCCTGTCAGGTCACGCTGGGTAAAGTGCTCAAGGCCATTGTGGTGATGCGTTCACTGTTCATCGACCGAACGTTGGTGCGGGGCTTTAATGAGAACGTTTACGACAATGACGGCAAGGTAAGATCCCCCTCCAAATGGTTTGTGGCCGCTTGCCGCTGTGTGTGCTGCCGTGGTAACACTGTCTGACCCCCTCAGCTGGACATTTGGACCAAGTCACAGCATCAGGTCTTCCAGAAGGTGATTCTTGGGGGGGGGAGCATCTCCCGTGGCACAGTTGCTGATCTTTGTTGTGGTTGCTAGGTAACGGACCACGCCACCACCGCTTTGCTGCACTATCAACTACCGCAAATGCCCGACGTCGTCGTGCGCTCTTTCATGGTCAGATGAGAAAAAAATAGCACGTGCTGCATGTACACACACACACACTTGTTTACATGTGTGTCTGCTTGGGTTTGTGTGTGTGGGTGCGCAGACTTGGCTGAGGAGCTACATCAAGCTCTTCCAGTCTCCATGCCAGCGATGCGATCGTTTCCTGCAGGACGGCCTCCCTCCAACGTGGAGGGACTTTAGGACCTTGGAGGCTTTTCATGACACCTGCCGCATGTGAATCACCTTGTATCCCCTCACTGAAACCTTTTGTTACGGATGAATTTGCGTGAACTTTGGCCAGCTTCGGGTATCTTCATCATCGCCATTCCTGAGGATCTTAACGCTCCCTGAAGGATTCGCTCAAGCCCTAATGAGGAGCGTATGTCATCATCATCTTCATGAGTGACCTTCATGACTCATTGATGAAGGTCAATTAGGTGGCGGCATGCTGTTTTGGACGTCGCACCTGAACACAACCTGCCTGTCACAAACCTCCCGAGACTCTGCCCCCCTCCACCTTGGCGCTTTCTCCTTTGCTTTTAATGAGCACCCTTTTATTCTCGAAGCGGACTGCACAAGGAAGACTTCAACATTGACAAAGAGATGAAAACCAGACAAGCAAGTAAAAACAAACATTCACTCCAGTACTGCACTTGTAAATAAAGTTTTGTTCATTGACATGGTATTTCAGAATCATTCTTGTCTTTGTCTCCACCCATTGTTCAACATCGGTACTGCATGGCAACCTATGATAAATTTCAATTTTAAAGATTCACGTTAGAACAATAACTTTTACATTTTAATTTGATAAATTTCATTTTAAAACCCGAAGAGTTTGATTCGTGCATTCGACCGCCATTACTTGTGGTCCATTTGCCTGGCAGAGTTGCATTTTGGTATGTCTCATCTTTTTGAATGGGAAATCAAAATACCCTTATATGATGATTTTATTTATTTTTATTTTATTTTTTTACGCTAACGGCTCAACGTTGTACCTTGTACATTTACACTCAGACAGTAACCTGAACCGAATCAGAATGTTTGGTTTTGCAAAATACAAGTCAAAACTTCTTCTTTATTATGCTTTATTGAGCAAATTGCATTTTGAGTCCTCTAGTTGGTGGTGCCCGACTGGCTCTTTTTGTTATGTCTTGTACTGTGCAATGCTTTGCTGAATTAATAAAAACCAGGCAGGGGCGCTTGGGCGTTGAACTAGCGATGGAGAACCCACGAGTTCATTTGTCCAAGCTTTTTCCTTATCCAAGGTTTAGAAAAGTCAATCTTGGCTGGTCTGAGTCACTCTTTTTGCTGCGTAGCAGCTAGGCTTGTCCAAGTCTTCTTTTAGAGATTTCTCTGACAAATTGTAAATAAAAGTTTTCATAAATATTGAAAAAAGTGGTGTGTGATTCCCACAGTTACATGTATGAATGTATAACACGTTAAAAACAGTTGGGTTAAAAATAAACTGATTATGCTTTAAATAAAAAAAAAAGGACCAATCCAATATTTGGGTCAATTTGACCCAACTTTCTGGACGGTTTGACAAAATGAGCCAATTTGTCTGTACAAAAAGGTTGTTTTATACAACCCAGAACCAACCCATTATTTGGGTCGCATTGACTGAACCCTTTATTTTTGGGTCACATTGACCAGAATAATGAGTCAGTCCTTTTTTTTTAACCCATAATTGGGTTAATATTAGTACAACTGTTTTTAGCGTGAACTTTAATATAAATTGCAGATTTAGCACATGGATTTTCCTTTCAGCTTTGCTCTGTGAAAGAACCAAAAGTACTTTCACTCACTCAAAAAATTTTAGGTGCTACAGGACATGTTTCAAACTCAAGGCCCGGGTGCCAGATCTGGGCCACCATATCATCTTATATGTTCTGCAAAAGCAAATGATATAAATTTCCAAGACTCTTGATAAACTCGCTTTTAAATTGTCATGTCTAATAAATAATACCATTGTGATTATCCAAGATATTTTGGTTGCCTTCATTCAACAATAATTAAACAGTCTTACCCTTTACTTCAGATTTGAAAACTACTAAGCCATCAATTTGATATGTTCAATAAACATGCTATGACATGATTAAACACTTATCTTCCTCATCATAAACTGTATGTAACTGTAAGGCATATAGCAAAAATGAAAGACACTCCTATACTTCATAATTGTAGTAATGTCTAATATCCAGTGGTATGCTTAAAACTACACTTTTCACTATATATATATATATATATATATATATATATATATATATATATATATATATATATATATATATATATATATATATATATATATATATATATATATACGTGAGACTGAACCCTTTATTCTGGGAGCAATCTTTTTTTCCCTTCTTGTCGAAGATTGAGGCCGATGGACCGTTGGCGAATCGACCTCCGGGTTGGTGGCGCGCGCGTCTCCTCTGGCACAATGAAGTTACCACTGCGCATGCCCAGCCAGGCGCGCACACGCACGCAGTCAGGCGTCCCCTTCGAGACAACAAAGGCAGGGCGCGTGACCGCGTCCGCTGCTCTGTCGGCTCTTGCCACTGCGCACGCGCACGTACGGTCAGACGCACGGCTGGCGGGCGGGCGCGAGCGCGCACGGAAGCGGCGAGAAGAAGAGGGAGAGGAGGAGAAGGAAGAGGAGAGGTGGCGACATGAGCGTCAACTGGGGCGCGGAACTGTGGGTACGTACCCAGGGATGCACCTGCATGCACCTGCGGCTCGTGCGCGGGCGGGCGGGTGTCTCGCTGCCGGGCGGCTGCTCGTGTCCGCTATGCCGTTGCAACACGTTCTCGTGCACGCGCATCAGCACATTGGAATCTCGAGGTATGGACGCGTCAATGCAAGCCACGTGAGGGCTGACGTCACTCACCAGGCTTTCCAATCACGCCTGCAAACTGAAATACAGGTCTATGTAGTCCAATACTAATATAGTCCAGCTAGTCTCGAGAGAGTCTAGACCAGGTCTAGAAGTTACTTTTCCAGGTCTGCGTCCAAGTCCAGGTGTTTAAGACCCAATGGGCTCAGGCTAGTTCTAGTCTTATGTCAAGGTGCAGAAAATGTCAGGTTCAGGTCGGATCCAATCTTGAGTCGTCAGGTCCTGGGCTAATTTAAAAGACGTTCTGAGCTTTGGTCTATGCAGGGTGTGTCCAAATTCGTTCCACTACCCCACATGTTTTTGATAGCTACGTCTCCCATCACAACCCTGCTCTAAAGCATCAAGTCCAGATGCGCTTTTGTGTCAGGTGTCATGTCCATGCCAGACGCCAGGTGCAAGCGATTTCTCAGATCATGTTCTCGTCTGCGGTCCAGGTCTTGTCTTGATGACTAAAGTTGATTAGTCAACTCATCTCCACTAGTTTGATCAAGAGTGAATTGAAGCGGGTTTGGGATTTTCGGTAGTGGTAACTACTGTGTTATGCTGTGCTTAATAAAACATCAAATTCTAACAATCAAATTAAATATAAAGAATCAAACCGTTTTAACGTCGATATTTAATTCAGGTACTGTGTACGTTTTCTATTAGTAATTGTGTTGCACCTTCTGAATTGTCTACTTTGGCCAACAGGGGGCAGTACAACATAGAGTAACCACTACACTCTATAGTTAACAGGTTTTTTTTTTGCCCTCCTAATTTGCTTATAAAACGAGTCTTGTGGCAGTGTCTGCCAGCTATTGTTCTTGTTCAAACGCGGTGATGCTAACAACTAACTAAACATGATCATTTTCAATTATGTGTTAGCATTAAGCTAGCAAGCGCATTCCAGAAGGCTACTAAGTTGTTTGAAAGTTACAGTGCGTAAATATATATTTTTGTTCAAAAACATTAAAAGTAGAGATATGAATGATTTTGAACAGGCAGTCATTTTTTTTTGTGTTTGTGTCCTCGAGGCAGATGTTAGCCTTTGTCTCGGCCGGCTTTTTTCGCTAACGTTTAGAACGAAGGAGTGAAAATGTAAATGTTAACTAACGTCTGCATTCGTAACAGGATCAGTTTGACAATTTGGAAAAACACACTAGTTGGGGCATCGACTTCCTGGAGAAGTACACCAAATTTGTCAAAGAGCGAGCCGACATCGAACTCAACTACGCCAAACAGATCAGGTGACCACGTGTGCCTCGTCCTCATTGGAATGAGACGTCACTGATCGTGACATCACTCGGATTCATGAAAACATTCTAAATGTGTATACATGTCTGCGTTTGTACGTGAACATATAGGAGCCTGTCAAAAAAGTATCTTCCCAAGAGGAGCAGAGAAGATGACAACAGGTAAGTGAGTCGTTTGTTGACTCTTTTCAAATGATCATCATCATATTCCTTAGTTCCATTATGCACACACAGGTTTATCCTACTGTCTTAAACTCCTATTGACATAATGCATTTCCTAGACCTGAACACTAATCGTAACCATCAGAAATTAGCGCCTAACCCCACCCAGTGCTTCTCTTTTTTTTTTTTTTTTTTTTTTTTTTTTGCAAAGGCACAGGAAAGAGAAAACGTTTATTAAAAAAATATATATACATATATAAAAGCCCCTTACTAGAATGGTTTGACGCAACTTGTCATGAGCCACTACTCGTTACCTGTCATATTAATGGTTTGTTTTTGTGAAGGCATTTTGACTATGATCAAAAGAGAACACTGGAAGTTGTTTTTTTTTCCTGTGGACAATTATTTATTTATTTTTATTTTTTAATTATTTATCTTTGAGAACAACTCTGACACTTTATGTTGATTATTTTTTGTGGACAAATATTTATTAATAATTAAATGAATTATTTTTTTTTTGTGAACAGATCTCTACTGTAACCCCAAAACAGGATGCTTTATGTTTAATATTTTACGTGGACAAATATTTATTCACAATTATTATTTTGGGGACAGGTCTGACACTTTATATTGATTATTTTTGTGGAAAAAGATTTTTTAATGATTTTTTTTTTTTTGATAACAGACTTTTTCTGTGATCCAAAATAGGCTATTTTAGGTTGATTATTTTTTTGTGGAGACATTAATACAAGAGCAACAATATCTTAAAAATTTAAGCCGAAGAAATATGTATAGAACATTGTATTGAGAGTTTTCTAAATTACATTAATTATTAGTGTGATTTAGATAAAGAACGTTGTCGACAACAATTAAAAAAAACTCCTGCACAATGCAAAGACAATGAGCGCAGCGCTGCACCACCTACTGTCATGGATGTGCAATTACACTTCACACTCCCTGGCATCGCATCACACTGGCTGTCCCTGCCCTAATATATGAGAAGGACTGCCTTAACACCTGCCAAAATTCAGTCTTGACCCTCAAATAGAGGTCTGGACTTGTGAGGACCTCTCAAAATGGCCCCACAAGAACAAGAGGGTTCCATAAAAATAGTAAAAACCCAGAATTCAAGGCCCACCACGTAGGAAAAACAAATCACACACATAGTCTGTCTTACTATCTTACGGGGGACCTTGCATTGACGTAATGCATTTCCTTGCACCTAAGCCTTACCACACGCATACACATTTGCCTTCAGGTACACCTGGTGCATGGCCTTCAGCGCCACACTTCAGCAGTTGTGTGAGTTGGCGGGGCAGAGAGAGGAAGTGGCCGACAAACTCAACTCGCACGTCGCCGCCGACCTCAGCAGGTTCACTCAGGAGCTCAAAGCCGAGAGGAAGTCGGTCAGGTTGCGCGCACGCGCATTCAAGCACGAGCGAGTGCACGAGACTGACAAATTTGCACTTTATTTCCCCCGCAGCATTTCCAAGATGGCCGCCGTGCACAGCAACATATTGAAAATTCCTGGAAGCAACTTGAGTCTGTGAGTTGAGTCAAATGAAATGGATAATTTACCAGTTTTGAAATTTTCTGCAGTCAAAATGCATAATTTTAATGTGATTAATTTGATCACTAATTTGTTTTTCACTGACAATTTTTAAAAATACATGTTGTCATTTATGACATCACAGTTCTTCAGGGCTCAGGTAACAACCAATCACAGCTCACCTGTTTGGATTTGGTCATGTGATGTTTGCCAGCTGAGCCATGATTGGTTGTTGCCGGAGTCCCTTAACACATTAGTGTCATAAGTGACAAAACATGTTTGTTTTTTAATGAATAGTTATAAAATAAATGACATTCCAATTACGGGTGCATCAATGAATGGATGAGTTGACAGATAATTTGTTGACTTATTTAAAGATAACATTTTTTGTGCTTTCTAAAGTCATGTTTGAATGTCAGCATCACATTTTTAGTAATGCTAGCATCATCACATCTTTAACAATGTCAATGTTGCGTCCTCTTGTGAAGACACATTTTTAATCCTGCCAAAAGTCATATTTTAAATGATGTCAGCACCTGTTTTTTAATCATCATCATCATCGTCACATTTGTAATAATAACCCTGAATGACATTTGACCACAAAACACGTTTTCATTGACGAATTGTGCCATTGCAGACGAAACGTCGTTATGAGCGCGACAGCAAAGAGGCGGAGCGAGCACAGCACATGTGCGACAGGATGGACATGGATAACAACGTGGACGCTGAGAAGGTTGCGCAATATTGCTGAGCTTTGTGTACCAGTTGTTAACACTGAAAATTACTATTTGCAAAGAGGAATTTGTTTTGCATAGTTTGAGCCACATTATATCGCAACAATAAGCAACTATAACAAAATATATATAACTATATATATATACAAAACTATATATATATATATATATATATATATATATAGTTCTTGTTGTTGGTTGGTTATATTCAAGTAATATGAACTATTTTGTGTGTGTGTATTTTCATGTGACAGCGCTGCTCTTTTAAGGTAAGTTTTTCTTATTTACAAATTCCAATGATGATTTTGATGCCTGGCGGAGGTCGTGTACAAAGTGTCGGTTTGTTTTTCTTTCAGACCCGTCAGGCGGCGCAACAAAAGCAGCAAACGGCTCAAGAATCCAAGAAGGAATATTTGAGCACTTTGAACCAGTTCAACCAAGATCAGCATCAGCACTACCACACCATGGTGCCTGTTATATACAAGGTAAAAGAACCGCTTGGAACCGCTTTCGACCGGTCGAAAGCACCCAAGGTGTTGCGCGCGTACGTCAGCGCATCCAGGAAATGGAGGAGCGCCGGATCGAGCGCGTCGGCTCAGCCATGCGGTCGTCGGCCGAGGCCGAGAAGAAATCGCTTCCCGTGGTCAGCCGATGTTTGGACGCCATGATGGACGCCGCCGAAAGCATCCAGGCCGAGGCGGTGAGTGTACGCTTCGTTGACCCGACTTTGATCCTGCAACGCGAAGGTGCTGATGTTGACGGGACGCCACGGCCTTTCAGGACACGCGCACGGTGGTGCATGTGTACAAGTCGGGCTTCGAGCCGCCGGGCGACGTAGACCTGGAGGACTACGCCACCTCCATGAGGCGGAGCATCTCCGAGTCAAGTTACCTGGACGACCACGTGGAGGGGCGCAGGCATGGCAGGAAGCTGTGGCCTTTTCTACGCAAAAATAAAGTACGCGCTCCGCCGTCTTTCTCGGCACACTTGAGCTGGCCGCCCTGTTTTGATGACCTTCGACCTCTATGTCCGCTCAGCTGCTTAATCTCCTGTCGTCGCCTCGCCAACCTCCACCGCCTCCGCCCGCCTCGCCTTCTCCAGGAGGCGTGGCCGACAGCCCGCAGTCCCCTCCCCCGGCTGCGAGGGAGCCCATCGCGCAGCGGCTCAATGACCTTATGACCTCTGGCTCCCGAACCAGAAAGCAGTGCCTGCGCAGCCTCAAGAGAGGAGTACCTGTTCATTTTCACAAAAATATTCGCGTTGGCTTCGTTAGCTTTAAGTCAAATTTCTTTCTATTATGTTCTAATTCTCGACTGCATTTAATCAGTAGCGTGTTCATGCTAAAAATGACGGGACATATACTCCACTGTTTAAAAAAAATACGGCAAAATACCAGAATACTTGGTTGCCAGAAAAGTACAGTCACACATTTTCTACATTTACAATGAAAAAAATTGTATCAATACTGTTGAATTTACACAGTACATCTTGTCATTGTAAAATCAAAGTATCAATACGACTTTGTAAAATCAACAGTATCGATAGTTTTTTTTTTCAGTATTTTACCATAAAAACACAATTTTTTTAAAACTGTATCCTAATTTTACAATAATTACTAATAGTTTTGTTAAATAAAAGGGGCATATTTTTGTGGAAAATTGCTTTTTTTTAGATCTTTTTTTTCAAAAATCATATTTTGGGGAGTTGTTTTGTTCAAAATAGTCCTCGTCAATACCTTATTTTCATGAAAAACCTTATTCATGAAAAACTACAAATGATTTTTTAGGAAAAAAAAATTCAATTTGAATGCTTTGTGAACTGCGTACAACTAGTTTACTCGTTTTCGTTTCATTTTCATACCACTCGCGTAAATAATTTACTGTACTTACAGCATGTAACAGCTCTGCCTACAAACGCAAAATGGTTTGATGGTATTCCTAATCCTGAATGTCTTTCCTTCAATGCATCCATTTGGACAGCTGTCACTCAAACTGGTGAGTAGGACAGGCCCACTAGAAATCAACGAGTCTTTATTGTCATTGCACCTACAGAATTACAAGGCAACAAGGTTTCACCTCCCAGGCTTAAACCAAGAAACATAACAAGACAAGAACCAACTATGGGAGACGGGAAGAAAAGGCCAGTGGGTACTCCCAAAGTAGCACCTCGAGAGTTTAGATAAGTAAATGTAAGGGATAGTGGTAGGGAAAAAAATACTATTTTCGATCCATCATTCTGGAAATAAAACTAACATTGTACATGTAGTAGACAGAGATAGCAGGTCACATGTGCGCTCAATGTAGGAATCAACAGGCATATAAGCAAGTTGTGTGTGTATTTTGTGGACGTGTACGCATTACGAATGAGGATAAGATGCAGAATTCCTTCTCTGGAGGAAAATCGAGATTACATTATGGGTTGTTTGGCGAATTGTGATTTGGGAATAGACAGGCAGACACTGTGGTCGGGCTTGAGTCGTTTAACGTGTGACTCTCAATGGGGCATTTATCTGAATTAGTCCTCAATTCTTTCAGGCAAGATGCCGCTTGCTCTACCATGACAAAGGTTTTTGTGCGAGAAATCGCATCCAATTTGCAAACGAGTTCACTCGTTTCATGAGTCTGAGTGTTGATCGCTCGTCCCACACCATCCAAAAAGATGGGCGGTTTCTCCTCCACTTCTGTCAGGAGAATTTCCTCCAATAAGGAGGATGCCTGTTATCAGGATTCAAAGTATGTAGATTTCCTCCGCATCCCCTTCGAATAAGATTAATAGGCACGTCATTTTGTGACTTTTCCCGGAAAATGAGATGTATGTAGCAGCAAATGTCCCAGAGGGGCAAGAGGCTTCCCCTCTACCTGCTTTTCTCACAGAGATAATTTTATCAATTGAACCAAAAGCCAAGCTGACCAATTCCATGCTTTGTTTAAAAAAAAAAAACTGTAGGAGGCTAAAATAATAATCGACACAGATGACACCACGCGACAAAACCGCCAAGACAGGGTGAGAATTGTGGAACATGAAAGGCATCCGTCGGCAGCCAAGCATAAAATAATAACTAGGTGCCAAGCCGAGATGTCAAAATGTGCTGTGGTTTCAGGGCTCCACCCCCGCTGACTGCAGCCACCTTCCAATTGAGCAGCGACGGAAAAAACTTCAGAACCGAATTCACCACATCGGACAAGAGATCCTGCGAGAGCGAGAGCAAAGGTGATGTTTGTTATCTTAGCATTAGCTGGGATAATCGATAACAGATAGAACAGCAGATGAGATGAGGTGCTGCAAGTCGCTTGTTAGCATTAGCTTAGCATGAACCACAAGCGTTAACAAGAGAAAGGTGATGAAGTCCAAGTGTGGGTTGTTCGCTTGGGATTAGCAAAACCGGATCTGAGAGCAAGCGCGCAGGTGGTATGACTTCCTGTGCGCGCCTCTTTTTGACTTGTTAGCTTAGCATCAGCCCGCTGTGTTTCCAGGGAGGCGCTGGTGAAAATGAAGGCTGTCTATCATCAGAATCCGAACCTGGGAGACGGCGCTGCCCTGGAGCCACGTTTGGACGAAGTCAGACAGAGCCTGCACAGGCTGGAGGAGGAGCTTAGGAACAACCAGGTGGATCCATCAATTTCACTGCCGTCCTCTTGTGTGTGTGTGTGTGTGTGTGTGTGTAATTTTGTGTAGATATGTGTGTACCTGAGTGTCTAAGTGTGTATGTGTGCATGTGTCGTGACAACTGAAGGGTCAGGTACGGTAGGCAGGAGTTCACGGTCGATTGTTCCTCGCCGCAGCGAGGGGCGCGGCCAACTGCCTGAGCTGGTGCGTGACGTCATTAAGCTCCGCCTTCACCTTGGCGATCTCCAGGCGCTGCTCGTTGATGATCTTTATCAGTTCTGAGCGGCAGCGGTCCAATTTCTGGAGCCGCTTCTGCGTCTCCGTGTCTTTCTGCTCCAGCTGACGCCGCAGACTCTGGATGGTCTTCTCAAACTGGTCCGATTGCAGCTTGTTGGACTCCAAAAACTTTGCTATCTTTTCCTCGATGGTGTCCACACAAACGTCCAGGTCCCCTGTGATATATTTCCTCTTGAGACTAGTGATAGCCTTGGTGAAGCTCTTGGGTCTGTTGATGAGCGAGATAGAGGTCTCCAGGTCCTCCCGGAACCTGCGTATGTACGTGTCCTTGGTGAGGAGCACGCACTCCAGACTCTTGACGCTGGCTTGGTGGGCCTTGACTCGGCCTTCGTGGAACTTGATCTTCTCAGCCATGTCATTAGCCTGCATTTTGGCCAGGGCCAGGTCCTTCTTGGTATCCTTGTGGGCAGTCTGCTCGCCTGTGTACTCTGCCCTCAGAGCCTCCATGTCGGTCTCCATTTCTATGAGAGAGTTCCTCAGGGTCTGGGCTCCTTGCTCCTCGCGCTGAAGCTGCGCATTGACAATCTCCTTGTGCGTCTGCAGTTCGTGGATGATGCCGATCTTAGCCTTCAGTTCTTTGCTCTTTTGCTCATCTGACTTCCTGAGGGCTTCTTTCCTCTCCATCAGGTCGTCATTGGTATTAGTGAGAGCGGTCACTTTGTTGGAGAGCGCGTTCTTCTGCATCTGGATTAGTCTCATCTCCACGCCGTGGTCATACTGCAGTTTGTCACGGATGCCCTTTTGGGCCTCCAGCTCCTCCAGCCGCTCGCTCAGCGCCGCCTGCAGTTTGCTTTTGTCCTCGGCCAGGTCGTTGGCCTGTTTGGTCATCTTGTCCATCTGAGCTTGAAGAGCGGCCACTTGCTTGGCGAAAGACTCATCCTTCTCACGCATCTTCTCCTTCCAGTCATTGTCCACCTTCTGCAGTTGCTGACTATGCTTCTGAGCCTGGTTTTCCAGGTTTTTCTCCCAGGTGACCAACGCAGCCTCCAGCTCTCTGATCTTGTCTTGAAGCTGCGCCTCGACTACTTTCAGGTCTCTGGCCTCCGATTCTATAATGCACTTCCTCTGCTCCAGTGTGAAGTTCTGTGCTTTGTGGACTCTCAACTGGGTCATCAGCTCCTCCTGGTCCTTGTTGGCCGCATCCAGTTTCTCCTGCAGATCCCGGTTCTGGGACTGCAGAGCCTCCATCTTAATGTCATGGCTCAACCGGTCGCTCGTCCACAGCTTTTTGAACTCGTCCTGCTTCTGGACCAGCCTCTTGATCTTCCAGTTCACCTCCTTCCTGGAGTCTGGGCTTTGATTCGGATTAGACGTGGCGGCGTCCATTTTGCTGAAGTTCTGAGGAGTCGTCTGCAGCCAAACTTTCAGTCTGTGCTTTCAAACTGTTTGAATGTTCACCAGTGGACTGATGACCTATGAAGAGTTTTAGGATTTGCGTTTAGCATTGGTGGAGCGCTGAAGATTTTGAAGGCTTGTCAAATCTCTTTACCTTTCCCCAGCAATCGACAAGTAGGCAAATTTTGGAGAGAGTGATGAGTGGGTTTTCAGCATTCTATGAGATTTGCTGAGTCAGCACTCACCGGAAGTATCGCTACCTCTCAAATTTTCGGAGAATACGCTCGTGACGGAAGCGGTCGACGCTTGAAGATTCGTCGGGTTGTCGTTGGTCCTTGTCATCCGTCCGCGACCACCTGCGATGTTCCGACAAAGGTGGCCATCTTTGATGACTGTGACGACGTCAGTGATATGATGACTGTGATGATGTCGTGGAGGAGTGAAGTGCACGAGCTCACCTGTCTGTGATGTCACCCCAGTGATGATGTCAACGCTTTTTTTTTTTTTTTCCAATCGTGCGTGTGTTTCAGGCATGGCTGGCGGAGGCTGAGCAGGCTTTGAACGTGTGTCCTAAGCCTTCTCACTTTGGCAGTGACCCATCCACGCCGGGAACGTTGAAACAGATTAAAGCCACAAGTCCTGACAGCAGAGAAAGGTTGACAACAATTTCTCATTCTTTCTTCTGGAAAAATGGATTTGTTTTCTCTTTCTCGTCTTCTTTTACTTCCTTCTTTGTTTTTCCTCCCCCTTTGATGCTTGTGGCGGTTGCAGTCCCGACGGCAGCTACACAGAAGATCCCAGCGCTGAGGTCCACTTCTCCAAGTCCCGAAGCTCCGACTTCGATGAGGACTTCGATGACGACGAGCCGCTGGCCAGCATCGGAACCTGCAAGTCCCTCTACCCCTTCCGAGGTAGTTCATGACCGTGACAACGGGAACGGGGTTATATTGATGATGATGATGATGGTGATGATGGTGGTGTCCACAGGTCAGAACGAGGGCACGCTCTCCATGTGTGAGGGGGAGCTTCTTAGCGTGGTGGAGGAGGACAAAGGCGACGGCTGGACGCGTGTGCGCAGGAATCCAGATGAAGAAGGATATGTGCCCACCTCCTACATCAAAGTCTTCTTGGAGCCCAAAGGTCAACACCGGCAACCAATCACGACAAGTGGAAACATCATGCCAGAACATAATAATCACCATAGGCTCTTTAAGATATTTGTAATACGTGTGGGTGTGCGTGAGTGTGCATTTTATGCTTCTTCTGAAGTGTTTTTTTTTTTTTTTTTTACATCTATGTGTGTGAAAAAAAATGTATTTGCATCTGCATATTTTAGAATGTGTTATTTGCATGAATATTTATTTGTGCATGTAATTATGTTTGTGGACATCTGTGTGTGCGCACTTGTATGCTTGTCTGAGTGTGTGTCTGTTTTTGTGTAAATGTGTGCGTGAGTGTGCATGTGTGTGTATGTATACATGTATATTTGTGTGTATGTTGGTGTATATGTGTACATGCATGCACTTAGGTGTTGGTCTCTGTGTATTTGCATGTTCGCATATGTGTGTTCATTTGTGTATGTGTTTGTATGCCTGTGTTGAACTTAGTGTGTAGGTGTGCGCATGTGTGTGTGTTTTTTGTTTGCACTTACTATATATGTTTCTCCATTTTTACATATTCTTTTGTAGATTTGTGTCTACAGCTCGTCTGTCTGTGTGTGCATGCACGAATGAGTGTGCACCTACAGTATAGGCTTATCTACTGTATGTATGTGTTTTTGTGTTTGTTGTTTTTGTACTTGTTTGCAAACGTGTATTTGTATGTATGCATGTAAGTACGTATGTGCATCTGTGTGTGTGTGTGTTTGCATATACATATGTTGTACATGCTAGTGTGTGTAGATGTATTTTGTGTGGAGGTTTGATTTAAGTGCATTTATGTGTGTGTGTATGCACGTTTGTGTGCATCAGCCTGTGTGTCTGATTTTCTGTGTAATGTGCACACTTGTATGCACTTGAAGTTATTTTTCTGTACATTTATGTATCTTTGCATTATATGTGTCACTATTTGCGTTTGTCTTTGTCTGTGTAAATGTGTGCTTTAGTTTGTGCGTATGTGTGTGCAGGCTTTGTGCAGACGAGTCGTCTGGTGTGAAGAAGACCTGAGAAAACAGGAAGTGAGGCTGCATAAAACACCAGATGGTGACATCGTCCTCCTCGTTTCACACTTTCACATTGTGTTGCCATGGGAACAATCACCATGGTCACAAGGGTCTTCATGGAAACCAGATGAAAGCTACACTGTTTCATTCGAAATAGACATTGACCCCGTCCCATACACGCAAACACACCTGCTGGTCTGGGGTCAGTGAAGGAATGCCAATGTGTGCGTGTGTTCTTATTTTGAAAACAGGATGTGAAGAAAAGTTTTCAAAATAAAAAGCTCCATTTTGAAGTCATAATATTAGGAAATGCTGAGTCATGACTGTATGAATATGAACTGCTTTGCAAGCCCTGCCTCTAGAATTAACCCGCCTTGTTGTTGTGTTGTATGTGAACGTCTTATTTTTTACTCTACGTTGCTTCCTGTATGTGCCCTGTTTCAAAGTAAAAGAACTCGACTCCGCCTGTGATTTCATGTGTGCTTTTATTGTGAAGGTTTGCACTCACTGAGATCACGTGACGTCTCGGACAACTCTCACCTTCATTTCAAGAGCTAACGATATGCAATTCCTTGAGTTAATGCTAATACTAATATTCATAAAGAACATTGTGATTGGGCGTTGGTTACCATAGTAACCGGCAAGGTGATCGATACATTGAATAATGTGTGCTTGTGTGTGTCCAAATCTATGTGTCTGTCATCCAGCTGCTTAAATGTGTGCATCCAGCTGGAAGTATCATTCAGTGGTTGCCATGGAGACAATGTCCTCCCTGCGCGTGCGCGTGAAGCTTTTCCATCGCGAACAAACGTTTGATGAAGCGACTTCATGTCACTGCTGCAGGCGACACCAAGACTCGCATACATGGGCATGCACTCAGCACCGTGGATGATGACTCCTCCCTCAGCTGCCACATAACAATGACATCATCACACACACACACTGTGTAGGATGTGTTGAAGGTGGACTGGCGGCGGCGGCAGAGCTGAAAGAAGAAGAAGAAAGGAAAGAAGGAAGGATGGACATCGAAGAGAATGCGGTCAAGTCGTTCCTGCTCATTCTTCTCCTCGCTGCCTCCTGCACGCTGGTACGCCACCCCGTCCTCACACTCATGCACACGTCTTTTCTGCAGGCGATTTGCAAACGTAGGTCTAGCACAGCATCACACACATCTCGAAAACAGAACGGGACTGAACTGGCGCAAAAAAAAAAAAAAAATTGGCCCATGCTTGGCTCAGATGAGCCTGACCGGCTCGACCAACTGTCATTGATTGGTTGAGTTTGCCGTTATTGTGAATTAATTAATGGGCTGCTCCGTCTAAAGATTTCATGTGACCGTCTTTTTCGGAAAAGGGTAGAAAATGATAGTAACAATGCGTGGGCCGTAAAAAAATGCCAGCCCACCGGGTATATGCCCTCTGTGGCAGATGGCCAGTCCAGCCGTGCATATGGCTCTCTCACATATGGTGCACAAACATCTCAGCAGCGGCGCCTCCAGAAAATGTTCATAGGGTTGTTCAGAAATGGGTTTCTCAAAATCCCGGGGTGGCATAGCAAAACTAAAAAGCAGAACTTCAGGATATCATTATCCTGTTGAAGTAAGCCAATCAAAAAGTGTCTACTGATGTTCTTATTGTGTTATATTTAATGTTATTAATGATGTAATATATGCAGACTAATACCAGTGCAGTTAAGATTTTGAGTTATGTAGAATGTGTCCGTTGCTACGTTCCCGCAGTAGCTAGACAAGACGACACCATTAATGATATAACACATGATGCTGATTATTGCACTTTTATTCAGTTGATGACTGAAGGTGTAAAATCAACTAAAAAATATATATAAAAACATTGAAATGTGATTGTAAAATAAAACAAAATTCTTGTATGATATGATAAAATAAGCTAAGATAGCATTGAATAACATAGCATGCTAACATACGCGAACCGATGTGATAATCTCTGGCTTGAATGCTAATCGCTAATGATATTAATAGCTAGTTTTCCTAATTGCAAATTAAATTAACTACGAAAAAATATAAAAACATTGAAATACTTTTGTGAAATACTTTTGTGAAATACAACAAAATACTGCGCCGGCTTGTCTGATATGATAAACACGCGACTAAGCTAGCATGCTAACATATGCAAACTAATGTGCTAATCTCTGTCTTAAATGCTAACATTAATGATGTTAATTGCTAGTTTTCCTAATATCCAATCATAAATAAACATTTCTAGCATCTCTAATACAAACAAATCATCAAACCTAGTTAATTTGTACTGACTACATATCATGCAGAACACATAAATTATACATACAGGCTGCGCTTGGCTCAGGAGACAAAGCTACATTCTTGTGCCAACATTGTCGAGTTTGCGTTTCACAATGAAATATATCAATACACAAAATAAAGCAGTTTTGTAACCAAAAAATAAACAATATATGACTCTTAAGGAGCCAGAATATGCAAAATCTGTTTTGAACAAAACAACGACACACTTGGGAAAAGTAAAATCTGTACTAGCCATTGGGATGGTCAGCAAATTCATAGGCGTGTCCATGGTCGCCCCCTGGTAGCGCTGCAGAATCTCAGCCGATTTTGGTGCGGTTGTATTTTTAGAAGTAGGTTATCTGCTTTTTTCTCGCACGCACACAGCGCAAATGTATTCATCTGACATCTTGAGTGTGCTGAATGTGTGTATTTTTAGGAATGCGAAACTTCCTTTCTTTTCGTCTTTCCCGCACAAACACACATGCAGGTGGGTCCGGCGGCTCCGCAGACACAAGAGGATCGAGAGCGTGACGGCTGGCAGGTGTTCAGCTCACCCCAGGACTCGGGAGGTGGCTGCGTGTGCACGGTGGTCACCCCGCAAAATGCCGTCTGCACCCGAGACGCTCGCAGCAAGCAAGTGAGACACTTGCTGGATAAGGTGAGAGAAAAACGCCTTGTGCACATGCATCCTGTTTGCAAAGTTAGCACGATGCTAATGTCGCAGGTGCTGAACATGAGCCGCTCCATCGAGGATTTGGAGAGGCGCAGCCGCCAGGACATCGGCGTGGTGGAGAAGATGGAGGCGGAGCTTAGAGGCCTTGAGAACAAGTTCAAAGAAGTGGAGGCGGGGCATGAGAGCAACCAGGCCAGGCACTACCAGGTAAGCGGACCTGCAAACACACTCACGAGTAAGTATTCAAAATGTTACGTTACACTGTAATGTACCTAGTCAACGTTACCTTATGTTACACAGCATTCTGTTACATTATTTCTGGAATTATGTCAGACTACATTGCGTAACTCAGTTGTTACTGAATGATAGGTAACAGGCTGTGGCATTGACTGACTTTGACAAAAGCAAGTTGTGACCGTTTAGGCCATGAAGGCGAAGATGGCGGAGCTGCGTCCGCTCATCCCGATGTTGGAGGCCTACAAGGCAGATGCTCTTCTAGTGCGACGCTTCAAGGAGGAAGCAGCCAACGTGACTGCGACGCTGGCCGAACTGCAAGACCACGTGGCCCCGGTGGACTACCAGGACCTGCATGCTCGCGTGTCCGGCCTGGAGGACCGTCTACGCGCTTGCATGCAGCGGCTGGGTGAGCGAGAGGCTAGCTCGCCTAGCGTAGCAGATACCAAGCCGCTCCTTTGCAACTTCCCCTTCTCGTTTGCCTTTCAGCTTGTGGAAAGTTAACAAGAATAGCAGAGCCGGTCACCGTCAAAACCTCCGGGTCCAGGTTTGGTTCCTGGATGACGGACCCGATGGCACCCGCTGGAGACAACAGGGTATGTTGGGGAAGCACACAGCTATCAGGTCACAAATACCAAGTTTTCCTTTAACCATTGCATCCTTTACTAGCAATCTGACGGTTTTACATTTATCAGCCCTAGCATCAACCATACCAACCTCTAGAAAAATTCCTGGGTAGTCAAGTTAAGTTTAGTTCTATAGCCCTGAATCACCGCAGTCTCAAATGGCTTCTCAGGTGAAAATGAAGTCATACAGAACACCATCAATACACAACAGCATCCCCTGAACAAAGTTCCCAGTAGGGGAAGGAAAAACTCAAAAACACCATTTGGGGAAAATAAGAAACCATCAAAAGGGACTGCCGGTGGGAGGAGCCCCCTTCCAGGCGCAACGGGTTGCACTAGATACAGCGTGCTAAAAATAAGGTAGTGAACCTAGATTGTTACTTAGAAATCCTTTTGTAGTGATTTGTGGGTCAAGAATATATAAGTGATTCTACCTGCAAAAACTGCTTTGGGAATTATTCATTATTCCCGACTCACCCATCCCTAGATAGGTAGCATGTCACTAAAACAATACATGTAGCGTTTTAGCACATAGTATGTGAGCATGTTAGCACCAACAACTTCCATATGAGTGGACAAACAATGTCACTGACCTGTCCTATAGAGAAGTGAAGCCACTGGCAGCCATTTTATATTGCCACTCACCTTATCTAAATGAATTCGAATGAATCGACTTTTCTGATTTTTCTTATTATTTATAGTCCACAGTAAAAACGCCACGAAGTGTGGCATACAGTTCCAAATGTTCTGGGAGGAAGACTGCTTACACATTTCATTGACAAGAATATGATTCAAATCTTTTTCTTAGAAGATATCCCTGAGATCTACTCAAACTATCAAAAGTATTATAAAGCAAAGCTTGTTTCGACAAATTTCACTACAAAATGTAAACACAGTCAATTCACATACTGAGATAATAGAGATGGTATTCACCATGTCATTTGACCTGGAAACCACATTGTGGGTCCAACAAATATTTGCAGGTCAGTGAGCAAACAATAAAAGCTGAGGAGAGTGTGTTTCCATATATGTGTGTATATATATATATATATATATATATATATATATATATATATATATATATATATATATATATATATATATATATATATATATATATATATGTATACATCTATTTTTTTTCATTTTTTCACAAAAGAACAATGACAAGTTCGCTCATTCAATCCAAAAGACGGATTATTACATATCTTTTGAGAGTCCAAGACGATAAATTTCATGTACTTTATTTTTTTACGTGAATAACTATTTTAAGACCCTTCTTTAATATTTGAAAAAGAAATCTGGAAAATAGTGCCCGTCATTTAATGTCTGGACCGTAAAGACGTATAAATACGTCTTTGGGATTGAATGAGTTAATAATACTGGCCCCTTCTGGCCCCTTGATAGACAAGTTGGGCCAAGATTACCACATGAATGAATTATAGCGAATTTGCTAACCCGATTAAATTAAATTAATATCAGATCCAAGCATGTTAGTAGAGTGACATGTTAGCACATTCTGTTAGCATATGTTAGTTAGCGTGTTAAATCTTGTTTTAATGTTAGCCTGTAAACAAGTGTAAGCTAGCAAGTTAGTGTTTCAACGTGATCGCGCACATAGTCATGTGTGTGTTATATAACACGAACATTTTCGCACTACGTAGCCTAGCATATGACTTGCTAGGTACGCAAGCTAGCAAGCGGTCTGCTTTGTGTGTGCGTGTTCCAGGTATGGTACATGGACGGCTACCATAACAATCGCTTCGTGCGCGAGTATGAGTCGCTGTCGACCTTCATGACAACGGACAACTTCACGTCGCACCGCCTGCCCCATCCGTGGTCCGGGACGGGCCAGGTGGTTCTGAATGGCTCCCTGTACTTCAACAAGTTCCAGTCTCACACACTGATCAAATTCGACCTGAAGACCTCGGTCATCACCCGTTCTCGGCAGCTGGATTTCGCTGGCTACAACAACATGTACCACTACTCATGGGGCGGCCACTCTGACATCGATCTGATGGTGGACGAGGGCGGGTTGTGGGCGGTCTACGCTACCAATCAGAACGCCGGAAACATCGTGCTGAGCCGGCTGGACCCCGACAGCCTCCGGGTGTTACGCAGCTGGACCACCAACCATCCCAAACGCAGCGCCGGCGAGGCCTTCATGGTCTGTGGTACACTTTATGTCACCAATGGCTACTCGGGCGCCACCAAGGTCTACTACGCCTTCTCCACCAATTCGTCCACGTATGAGTATATCGATGTTCCCCTCGCCAACGCCTATGGCCACATTTCCATGCTGGACTACAATCCGCGCGACAGGGCCCTCTACGCTTGGAACAACGGGCGACAGCTCCTCTACAACGTCACGCTCTACCACATTATACAGTGAATATGTCGGGATGTTATATCGTGTCGTCCCATTGTTACGCTCTAACACATCCAGCGTAGGAAGTTTGTGACGTTGCGCGTCGTCAAGGTGTTGTGACGTCGTGGCGTTGCCATGACATTGGTGAGGTTGTAAAATAGTTTGGAATGCTTTGTTGGATTTTATCTCACACATCTTGTCATGCGTCATCATATCATACTGCGACGTTATTGCACATCATCACATCATGACATGACATAATTATGATTTCATTTAGACAAGGCACACATTTCCGTTCTTGTTGTTAATCGATTGAAAATGAAAAGCTTAGTTTTATCTGAGTGTTTTAGGATTTTCGCATTTTCACTGCCATTAGAATTTGCGCTCATCCATTTGTAACCAGAGGACTTTAAGCTTGTTATCATTTCTAACGTTTTATTTTGATTTGTTTAATCATATTGTTGGTGTGGCGACCAACTCAGGGTGTGCCCCCCCCCCCCCCCCCCCCCCCCCCACACACACACACACACCCACCCCATCACACACACACGCACGCACACATACACAAAATCAGCTGGGACAGGCTCATGATGAGACAAACGCTGCTTGCAAAATGGTTTTCTTTGTTTGCTGTTTTTTGGGAACTTAAGTAACTAGCTCATCAGACCATCATGCTATTATGAGATCAGGTCATGACGTCATAAGTCCAGTCCAGTATCATGCCATCATTTTGTAGTTTTTGTAAATGTGAGGTCACATGACGGACTTGGCCATGTTTAGCATGCCAGCTAGCAGCAATACTAATGTTTTCTATCGTCTCTTTGCTAAGTAATTAGTGCACACAAATTATTTTACGTGCACACACGTGCGCATGTAAACACACGAACACGCGAAAAACACACGTACACACAGCGAACTTGCTGCAACATGCAGGAAATTCAATAATATGAAGATTGAAATATGGACCACTCTTTTGTATTCCTCTTGTCAATTCTTTGTCAATCAGATGACGTCAAAATGTCAAATAAAGTTCTACAATCGACTGCCTGTGAGCATGTGTCCGCGCAACAAAACGAGCGCTCGAGAACCGCGCCAATGACGTCATTATGGAGATTTTAAACAGCAGCGACAAGGAGGTGTGGGAGCGGTTCTTAGACAATTTAATAAATAAAACCACGTTCTGATTACTGTTTGCTCAATGTGGGTTTGATAAGAACGAGGCTATTTGGAGCTGTTGTTTCCATAGTAACGATGAGGAGCTAGTGAGAGGACCAGATGGTGGCAGGCATCATGGAAATGTCGCTCGAACTTCACGCTGGCGACGGATCAGTGATGATACTGACAAGATGCCAGGAAAAAGAAAGTGGAACATATCATGATCAAACATTTACTCAGGAAAGGGGGGAAATTAAATAATGGAGGAAGAGAAGGGAGAAAGGAAGAGTAAAATAGTTGAGCGCATGTGTGTAATGTGAATTGATATACATATGTATATTCCAATAGCACAGAAAATGTAAGTGAAACTTGATCAGATCACTGGTGTAAAATTTAATAAGAGGCGCATGAAAGCGACAGGTGGCGATATTGCGACGCAACGAATGCCAACCGCCTTCAAACACAATCGAAGAAGAACTATAAGTTAAATGGGCGTGGCTTTGTGACGTAAACGGAAGTATACACACGCGTGCTTTCGCTCTGCAAGCTAGGAGGTGGGTATTCAACTGTTTCGTTCATGTTTTGATAGTGTTTTTTTAAATCTTTGTGCGCGTGATCTAGCTTATTGACCGAAAGCGACTGCTCGCTATGGAGATGAAGTTGCTAGTATTAGCTGCTTGGTGTTACTCGAACGTAAAATAAACTCTTACGCTTGTATGCTAGTTAGCGTGAATTTAAAATGTTTGTTGAATTTAAAGTTAAACTTAAAAAAATGTGGTAGACACCCTCGGTATAGAAGTTCTTTAAAAGATTTGGTTGCAAATCGTAGTCGAAAGTGTCCTGGCGGTTCTTGAACGCATCACTAGATGGCGTGCCTTCAAATGGGTTTTTCCCGTGACTTGTTTTCTCAGGCTGGAGGAGAATGTCATCAGACGCTCAGTTGTGTCTCAACGTCACTTCCTGTTCACCTCTGACTTCTACGGTGAGGGCTACTGTGAGGCTACCTCATTTCGCACTTCATCACACGCTCACACACCTCACAATGGTCATTGAAGTAGCGTAAAGTACGATAGCGGTCTGTCGTCGTCCAGTCACATTGTTGGAATGTGAGTGAGCTTAACCAAGATGACCAATGTTGCTTTTACCATTCAGGAAGTGAAGGCGGCCAAAAGGAAGTCGCCTCCCTCCAAAGAGCAGCGGCGCCATGCCAAACAGGCTCGGGTGCAAGAGGCTCCGCATCCAGCGCACCAGCAGGTATGGCAGTCAAATGATAGGAAGTGTCACTTCATGTGCTGTTTACCAACTTGTGAGGTCATCAAGGCAATGACACCGCTTTTTTAAACCGGTGTGCCTATTTGCTGTAAAAAGTTTCAACTTACAGCCTGTTACATCATTTTTTTATGTCTGTGTGCAGATTCAGCGCAGGACAGAAGCCAAGACGGATGCCAAGACGAACGGCAGACCGGCCATCAAGACGTCATCGCTTTTCAAACACAACCCAGACATCCCTGACGTTAACAGGTGAAAGGCAGCGCCTCATTGGTCAGACAGTCATTTCTCATTTGCTGACTCTGCTTAAAATAATTTTAAATAAAAAGTTGTTTCATGTTTCAATTAATTAGCTCTTAATTTGAAAAGAAAACTACTGTTCCAGTCATTGCATTAAAAAGTACTGAAACTAGATTTTCACGTTGGTCCTCTCTTCATTGGTCTTCTCCTAATTAATTGTTGCTGTTTTCTTGTCTTTAAGGGTCAACGTTTGTCCATTAACAGAGAAGATTTTTACCTCTGACTCATTCTCAGACTTGAACCTTCACCCTCACTTGGTAACACACATTTGTGCATGCATACTTCCACACAGTGAGTTCTTTGGCCTGAAATGCTTTTTTTATCCACCAGGTGGCAACATTGAACAAAGTCCTCAAGGTTTCAACTTTAACCAGGTGACTTTTCACATGCAGTTTTAATTTCCATCCCTTTATTCAAAAATAGGACTTTTTTAAAATATGCTGAGAAAAAAAGCTACCATAATTATTTTTTTATGATTCAGTGACTTTGTTACGTGATGTCAGAAAATAGAGGTAAAAATGTTGATCATTGTTTTTGTTTTGTTTTTTTCCTCAAAATAAAAGCTGGTATTTGTATCTTTTTGATTCAACACAATAATCATCAATCTGTTCATGTAGGACTAGAGAAACCTAATAATGTAAACTATTGAGGGGCTGAAATTCTGAGGATTTGAACAATTGTGGATGTGTAAACGAATAATTGATTATCAAAAATAATTCTTGATTAATTTGATTATCACCTGGTTGTCAATTTAACCGTTGCACCTCTACATACATTTCATTCACACACAACTGTGAGTGATGCTTTGTCGTTCAGTGTTCAGAAGCAGAGCATTCCGGCGCTGTTGTCTGGAAGAGACGCCATTATCCGATCCCAGACTGGCTCAGGTCCGTGTGTGTGCGTGTGGCTGTGCACGTGTGTGTGTGTGTGTGTGCTGATGTACGTGTTGTCATCACGCCAGGTAAGACTTTATCTTTCGCTGTCCCGCTGGTGCAGAACCTACAAGGTCTCCAAACCAAAGTCCAGCGCTCAGATGGTCCTCTGGCCCTCGTTGTCGTCCCCACCAGGGAGGTTAGCAGACCTCAATATTTCTATCTTGGTCACATGACTGTGCAGCAGCCAATGAGAGGTGCTGGTTGTCGTTGCTGATTATTCCTGTGTGCTTGTCATTCTCCAGTTGGCCCAGCAGACCTTCAGCACGTTTCAGAAACTTCTCAAGGTAAACACCGCTGATGCTCTTTTTTTTGAAAAGACAGCAAGCGCTGACTGTGCTTTCTTTCCCCCCTGAAGCCGTTCACGTGGATTGTCCCTGGAGTTCTGATGGGCGGAGAAAAAAGGAAGTCGGAGAAGGCCAGGTAGAAACCGTTTTAGCCATCAAACAAGATTTAGTCAAGATTAATGTTATAATGTTGGCTAAGTGCACATTTTTGTGTCGCCTTACCAGATTGCGCAAAGGCATCAACATCCTGGTGTCCACCCCGGGACGACTGGTGGATCACATCAAACACACCCTCAGCATCGCTTTCAGCGCTGTACGCTGGCTCATTTTGGATGAGGCTGACCGGTACTTTATGCCCACACAAATGCATCATCACTACATCAACACACTAACACAAACATAATACAAAGCACCAACACGCACCACTACTGAGGGCTGCAACTTGGTATGGGCTGATATTGAGATTTCCATGGTATGATCATGATGAGCAAAAAATATCAGTTGAAATTACAGTTCTAAAATGTACTATTAAGTACTTGAAAATAACTTTTTTTCTCCTATTGAACACATTTTTTTTTTACATTTATGCAAAATGTGTATTTACATGTTGAGAATCGATTAAATTAAAAAAGAAAAAATGTCCCCAAGTATTTCAAGCACTTCAGTTAAAAAAATGGTGGCTAATGTAAAAAATAAAATGAAACTTTCTTTACCAATCGATATATATGGACATAAATTCCTTGGAATGCTTTTATTTTGAAGTTGTTCCTAGCAGTATGTCCCTGGCACAACAGCTTGACAAGTCTCCTTGCTGCAACGTTTGCTCGCCATTCCCTATACACCATGTCGTTCTCAAATCACAATTGCCCATTTCTGGTTGCTAACAAATGACCTGATTGCGCTGACATTAATATTGAGACGTAGCAACTGTTGTCAGTGTTTACGGGTGACTTGGTCTCCGTTACAACTGTGTCCCACATAAATTAGCCACAAGCTAACAGTGCTCGCGTGCTCCATATAGGCTGGCGTGATACACGTAAATGACTGCACACTGATGCTGACAGCTTGACACATTTGTCAGTCTTACTGATGACATTTTAACAGACCATGCCGACTTAAATGTGCAAATTCCTCCCTTAGTCCATCATAATTACGTGGAAATGTGTTACACACACATACACAATAGTATACAAACACAATAACACACAATATTGCAACATAACTCCTAAAGTGCAGACACACAATAATACACTAACAGACTGTAAGAAACAAAACGCGCACATGTGCACAATAGCAGACTGACACAATAATCCACACACATTTACATACGCAAATGGTTTTAGCTTTGGAGATGTTTTGACATTTTGTGTGTGCGTGTGTGTGCATTTAGGACGCTGGACTTGGGCTTTGAGAAGGACCTGTCAGTCATCTTAAATGCTTTGAACTCAACTGGACTAAAGAGACAAAATGTTCTCTTGTCAGCAACACTCACACAGGGTAAATTCTGGTGTCCGTACTTCCTCGATGCATGTATGCACACTAGTAGTGACTTCCTGTGTGTATGTGTGTGTGAGGCGTGACACGTTTGGCAGACATTTGTCTCGAGGATCCGGTCAGCATCCAAGTGTGTGAGCCCGCTTCCCCCGATGCGAGCGCCACCACGCCCTCGGACCCCGCTGCCGTCGGCCAATCGGAAAGCTTCGCGCTGCCAACGGGCCTCCAACAGTTTGTGCTGGTCGTGCCCAGTAAAGTTCGACTCGTGTGTCTCGCCACCTTCCTCCTCCACGCCTGCCGGGTATGCATTCGTGTGTGCGTGTCTCACTGTGATCTTATATGTGTTTGATTGTAACCTGTGATCTTATATGTGTTTGATTGTAACCTATGTGTGGATTAGGACAAGAAGGTGATGGTATTTGTGTCGAGTTGCGAGGAGGTGGATTTCCTGCACACTCTTTTCTGCGGCGTCCTGTTGGCCAATGGGCGGTCTGGCCTTGACTTCATGCGTCTCCACGGCAACATGCGTCAGGAGGTGAGGCCGGGGTTCAGTGCACGGACATAAATGTGAAGGAATTTGGTCAGCTACAGGCCCCACTCTAGTTTAACTGTTCTTTGACTACAGCCAAGGGATGGAAACGGGAAGGGATAACAGTACAGTTACTGTATAATATTTAATAATTAAAGATTAGCAATAATCTTTATCTCAAGTATGTAATGTATACTTTCCACATTCAAAGAATTCTGTTCCAGGTCTGTCCCCATTAACTGCTAAAAACGATAGGACACAGTAATCAAATTAAATAAAAAGTATATGTTTTTTTGTTATTTGGTTTAAAAAGCTAAGTCAAAATTATCTGTAAAACTGCCTTTGAAAAGTAATTCAACCGCACTCAGGGACCCTCACGCGCTGCTAGCTTGCGGTTAATTTATGCTAAGGGCTGCGCTAAATGCTGGCAACAGGGTCCGAGCAATAAAATGCCAGCTTAATTAAGTAGGTTTTTTTGACACCTTGAATTGGCAAGTGAAAGTGACGCAAACAATATTTTGTCATTTGTACCAAGTCGCAACTTGTGACTTTCCCCCAGCAACTGTTTAAACGATATGAAGTCAGCCATTGTCGCTAGATGTAAAAAATAAAATCTTGACTGTCACCAGCACAACTCAGTTGATGTTTGCTTTCTTGGACAGGAGCGCTCGGAGGTGTTCCACAAGTTTTCAACTTCATCGTGTGGAATTCTGCTGTGTACGGTCTGTCTTGAATTACTTCACACGATGGCCAGTAGGGGCGCACTTTTATCTTGAAATTATTTTGTTCCTGTTTCAGGACGTCGCCGCTCGTGGACTACACCTACCTCAGGTCACATGGATAATACAGGTGAAAACACATGCACACTTGCTTGCACACACACACACACACACACACACACACATTACAGAGAGAATATTGGGTGACCTGCTGGTGACGTGTGTGTGTAGTACACTCCTCCGTGCAGCGTGGAGGAGTATGTGCACCGGGCAGGGCGCACGGCGCGCATAGGCCTGGCGGGCAGCAGCCTGCTCTTCCTCACACCGGGCGAGTCCGAATTTGTGAACGAACTGGCCAAGGTCAACATCAGGTGAGGCCCCCGTATCCACTGGACCTGCCGTTTACTCCCTGCGCTGACCCGTTTCCATTTGCTTTCAGCCTATCGGAAATGAAGCTGCCTGATGTCCTGGCACATCTCATGAAGGACGATGCCTTCAAGGGGCGGGGCAAGTACCACAGCCAGGTACTGCCCATTTGATGGAGTTTGATACGCTCTTGCTTGCCTCTTTGCGTTTTTGCTAGAGATGAACATTGTATCGTTTTGTGGAATTAAGAACTGCGATCTCAGAGAAATATCAACAAAAGTTTTTTGTTTTGTTGTTTTTCTAAGGGGCTCGTATGCTCTAGTTCACGGGTTACACTAAGCAGTTCTAAACTGGTTAAAAAAACGTCTGTCATGGTGTCACCCATGCTCCTGGAAGTAATTTAATTTTTGCTATGTACTACGATAGCTTACGCCACAGCATCACAAACTTCATATATATCATAAATTATGCGTGGCCTCTCCTCTGTGGTAGCAAATCATCTATTTTATTCAAAATAGTGCTTTAACCAAAGGCAAACGAGGGATCCATAAACATACTAATCACTCCTGTGAAACGTCCAGAAAGACCTAAAATAAGTGCTTCGGTGTACAGTAAACTTTGAACAGACATATAGTGAGCCAATAGCTATGAATAGCAAATTTTGATCATATTTAATATCTGGATATAAAAAAAGACGACTGCTACATTGACAATTACCTTTCAGTGTTTCAAACATTTGCAAGACCAATGGAACACGGTAACGGGTGGCATTAGCCTTGATGAAGAGCTTGAGGTCAAAAGTTAATTAAATATCAACAACTTTGTGTTGTACTTTTTTGCATCATGGAGTTTTGAGATCTCTACAATAATGATGTTAAAATTACTATTAAATGATTAACCCTGCTCAGGGATTTTTTTTTTAATAGTCAATAGAGGTAATCATTTGAAATCAAATTAAACCTTTACATAAAAATGCAGCATTCTTTTGTTTGTAAAATCGCTAAGGCCTATTATTGAACTTATATGATTGATGCATGGCAGACGAGTCGCGGCGCACTGGAGCAGGAAGCCCGAGAGCGCGCCACCGTCCTGCAGACGCATTTTGAGAACTTCGTCCACGCCGACGCCACATCTCTGCGAAACGCCAAAAAAGGTACACAACCCCGCCTTTCCCCGCCCGCCTACGTCACCCGATCATATGTCATGTCACTGCATTCAGCCCTGGGCTCGTACCTGAGGTCTTACGCCAGCTACCCGGCCCGCCTCAAGCACGTGTTCCACATCCGCGCCCTTCACCTGGGCCACGCCGCCAAGAGCTTCGGCCTGAGGGACGCACCGCGAAGCCTCGCCGCTCACGCCGGACCCCACCGCGCTCACAAAGGGGAGAGAACGCTGCACAAACCCAGGAGCGCCGCAACTGCACACCACAAGTGAGGGCATGCTGCAAACAAAACACTACTACTGCATGCACGCAACTACACACATATAAAGGGGAAAGCTTTACATGCATGTACACACAACACTGTTTATATGTCGCACATTTTACACTGAACCACTGGAAGCTGAATTTTCCACACATTTTGATAGGGGTTGATTTTATCAATGGTCCTGATGTTTTTTTTTTTTCCCCCATCCCTCTATTACACGGGAGTTATTCTTATATGGCTATATTTAATTTCATGACTACATTATTTTGCATTTAATACTTAAAAAAAAAAAATCCACTTTTCAAGGTGCATGTAACAGCCAATCACAACTCAGCTTGTGATGTCACATGACTAAACCCAGAAAAAAGGTGAGCCGTGATTGGTGCATTAAAACAAAAGCTAATTTAGTCATTTTCTGCAATAGAGATATTTTTCTACTACCTTATTGATACATTTTTTATGTACAAGTTTTAAAACATGTTTTACTCTGGGAAACCAAACTTTATCATGCAAGAATGTTTATTGTTGAGGCAGAAGTGATATGGAAAACTAAAACAAGGTTTCAAAATGATAAAAAATAATCGTTGCTTTCCCAGCTAGCCCGTTAGCACTGATGCTAACCTCACTGCGACCGCCCTCCTTCCACAGGGTGCGTCAAACACAGCTAAAGACCATCAAGGGCAAGAACGCCGCAGCCTACGAATTCGCCTCCGGTCTCCAATTCACTACAAAGAAAAATAAGAAGAAAAAGAAGCCGGAAGAGGCGGAGCTTCAGTGAGCCAAAAATTAAGCATTGTCTCACATTTGGAGGACACATTAAAAAATGACTTTGTTGTGATGTCCTATATGTGCTAACAATTGACGACAGGATTCATGGGATCTTTTTACGATTTTTATTTTTTGCACACACATGACATCACTCATTAACAGGACCTGATGACAATTTCTTGATGTTGGATGTCTTCGCCTGTTGAGAGCATGTTAACGTGCATACTTAACTAGCTAACTTGTTGGCTTGCGGGTTTGCACGATGCTTCCTCAAGGTGTCGAGAGCAGGGCCCACCTGAACACAGATGCGGTTAGCGCATCGCCGTGCACGCGCATCACAATTTGTCTTTTTACCTGTGCGTAGCGTGCACATGTGTGCGTGTGCGTGTTTATGTGAGGAAGCGGAGGTTTGGTGCGGAGTAAAGAGGTGCGCGTGTGCGCAAACGACACGCACTTTACCTGCAAAAAGAATACACACATGCCTCACGTGTTTTTGTTAACACCCGCGAGTGTGAACTGACCACATGGCGTCGTTCGCTGCGTCCTTTCATGTTTTCCTGGAGCCAGCGGCGAGCGTACTCGTGAGACAAAAGGTCATAGATTGGAGAATGTGGCCTGTGGAACACCATCATCTTAATTCTTTTATCACGTATTATTTTTTGGAGTTGTCGTGTTGCAACCTTGTCTTAAGGCCAAAGGTGATGTCTGGGATTTTGGGGCGTTGTGGCGGAGCTGTGCCCTTGTATGGGGCGGGGCTGTGCTTGACGGCGGCCATCTGTGCTCGGTACTCCTTCACCTGTTTGGCTGTCACGTAACCGGATTTCAACGCTTCCTTGTTCTGGATCACAAAGTTGGTGACGGGACGACGGGTTGCGTTTTCTTGTCGGGACAGGGCCTTCCACCGGGACAGGACTATGAACACACAAGTCAATATATGAAATATAGAATAAATCAACTGTTTTCCTCTTCATTTGCCTAGAGGTGGCTGGTTGATCATAGGCAAGTAGACAGGAAAAAAAATACATCAAAAGAGCCATTTTTGGACAAATATAGCGTGGCGGTGTATTTTCTGAAAAACTAGCATTGTCAAAAAAAATGGGCATGCGTTCTAGAAAAATGACTAATTCCGGGTTCTGATTACACCATATGAATTTCCAAGTGTGCATATGCGTTACCTGCAGCCACTTCCTCGTCTACATGCAACCTGCTGCTGCCTCCCAAAGTGGGAGGACAATCGTTTTCCTAAAATATATACATACACACGAATATGTAAGAACCTAATGTACACAAACGCACACATGTAGCAACAACCACACGGATAAACACACGGCCATACGTGCACACCATTTTAATCAATCAGTGTTTATTTACTTTAGTCAGCAATGGCTTGTCCATTATGGACTCTCTGGCCACGCCCATGACTAGCGATGTCATGTTATGGAGATCTGTGAGAGAAAAAAATCGAAGCCTCAAAATCATCAAACACATATATTTTCCTGCTTTAGGTTTGTCCTCGTCGATTTAAGATAGCAAAACTCATTTCATGTCATCCAGTGGGGTACAAGGCAGTCTGTGACATCACACCAATACATATAAAGCTTCCTTTTAAAAATGGAAATTATTCATGAAACCAAGAGTATGAGGTAACAATTTGAGCTACTTTTTGGAGTTCATAGTGGAATTTACTACTCTGTAGTTTCCTTTCCAAAATAAATAAGGTTTTATTTAAACGTAATACGTTTAGATTTGTAGATTCTCAATAATAGACGTTTTTCAATAATAATACATTTTTTTACAATGTTTTTTCAGACACAATTCAACTTTTCTTGGTCTACAGTTAGTATTATGAAAACCTGATTCAGAATTAACCCGATTCTGAATCTGGTTTTCATAATAATACTAACAAAACTATAGCTGTATACAGTATATTTTACAGTTTGTATATATAACTATGCATTATATTATACATTATATACAGTATTCATTAGTATATACAGTATAGACAATTTTTTTATTGAGGGTTAGTTTCTGTCGCAAGTGACCCCCCCAAACGTAATTCCTATTTAATTTTGAATGTATAATAAAATCCATATTATAGTGCTAATTTCAAAACTGAGGTGCTCACTAAGAGACATTTTTCCAATCAAAAAGCACATATTTCCATTAAAATTTTAATCAGTCCATTTTATGATGTATATGGGGATAGGCCATGGTGTTCCAAAATTTGAGACATTTCTTCTAAAAATGCCTTATTTTCAAAAGCGTAGACTCAAACTACGTATTAGACACTTTGAACATTCATGTCGAATGATGACGGCAACTACTGTATACTCACTTTAACGTTCGACGCCAGGGCTGACGCTGTGCTGGCAGTGTGTCGCCGCGTTGCTATAGTTACCGGAAGACAAACGTGGCGCTTTTTGGAGGAGAACGAACACCAAGATACGCAAGATTCCTTCGATGTTTCACACGTCACTCAGTCCTTTGATCATTGTAAGAACATCAATTTTAAGGATGGCATTTAAATACGCAAACTTTAAAAGTCACGTTTAAAACAAATCATTTCACTTAAATAAAACTTTTAATCTCACGAAGTTTGTCCATTTATTTACCTATTATTTATCGGTATTAAATTATATGCACCTTTTTGTCTGGCATGGCAGCAGCGCGAGCTTCCGTAAATGTCATTGATGCGTGGAAGAAAAAATAAACAAAAAATCGCCGGTTATGTTAAAACAGTGTACATTTCCGCCATTCGTTTGTTTCCCTTCTGAAGTCCTTTCTCGTAGATGTTTAATTACATTTTTTTAAACAAACTTTATTGATAAAATTGAACATCCGGGGCTTTCTAACGTCGCGATCCACATCACGCACGAAGTGCATTACAAACGAGTTGAACTCTTACTTGCTTTTTATAACCAGAACGCTCGAAAGATGCCGCTAATAAGCTTTATAATGGATAGAATACCTTTAATCGTACATTTGGAGCGCTGTTCCGATTGGTGCATGTTAATTATGAATAAATAGAATAGTATAGAAATCCTATTTCATCGTTATTGATATTTTCATTGTGCTGCAGTTTTTAATTGTTCCTCCTGAGAGGAAATGAAGATAAATGGATTTAAGTGGTCATTCTAGGAACAGTGTGGCAAACCTAAATCCAAGCAAATTTATTTGTCAGGCAACGGTTTATGACGTTTTAATCACCTGCCAGGATTCAATATACAACTATGCTCGCTTCTGCATAATAAATTGTCCATATATTATTGTATATAAGTGATTGAATAGTAAATTAAGCTAAAAAAAAAGTGAACCAAAAAATAAACTTACTGGATGACTTTGTCAGGTAGTTGGTTCCAAACTGTACTATAGTCCTTTGGATTTTTAATCCGTCTGTCAACTACAATTTCGTAAGGGCGTGTTTCCAATACTTTTCCAAATACTACACGCTAACTTTGAGTTGTATCGCATCCCTGCGTCAGCCGGTAATGTCTCATGATAATCGTAAACCATGCTGAACGAATTTCGATGACAAAAAGACTGTTTAAAAGGCAAAATACAGCTCAAATATCAGAGTTGCGTTTACAAGCGCTGCCCCGTCTCGAGGTACGTCATCGTGATGTCACGCTGACTTCAGCCACGGGGTTCTTGTCTATTCCCCCCCGATGATTACGTCATCGATCGCGGTACAGGAACATACCCGGAAGTTGTTTGTCCGCTGGCTTCCACTGCGTTCATATTGAAAGTGTTGCTTGTTTCCGGTCTTGGCAAAGAGGGGTGGGACATTGCGTCCCTACTTCCGGTTGCTAGTGTCATGGATCCCGGCGGCTTTCTCGCGTTTATTGTCGGCTGCGGCCGCGCTCGTTTGACGCTGTGCTCATCTCGTCCCTGTTTTTCTTGGCGTTGACGCCGCATGGCGACGCGACGCTTTCTCGCCTTGTGTGTGTGGGCGTCGCTGCTGCGCGGCGGCTCACCTGAGGCACCCGGCGGCCGGCTGTACTCGCCCTCGGACCCGCTCAGCTTGTTGAGTGGCTCCAACCTGAGCGCCACCGTTAGCAACTCGTCGTGCGGTTGGCTGGTGCAGTTCCTGTCGTCTTGGTGCGGACATTGCATCCAGTTCTCGGCCACCTGGAAGGCGCTGGCTCGGGACGTCAAAGGTACGCCAGGGTGGACATTTGGGCATTTTGGAACCACGATTTTGTGTGCTGTGCTCTTTATTTTTCGCCGGTAACTGGTCCCAATCACAACCGCAACAAGTTTAGTCCAGCGAAGTAGGAGTTGTCTCTTTCTGAAATTCTTTAAAAAATATATCTATTTTTTAAGGTTCATTAGGCCTTTATGTGATGGGATCATGCCTTGTCAGCTATTAAAACGTGGGCAGCTCATGTATTTTATTTGTCATGTATATTTCTGCTTCTCTTTTGACTAACTGTAGTCGGCGGTGGGTCTGATTTCAAACCATCTGTTTTGAGCTTTCTGTTTGTCAAACGCCTCTCCAATTTTTACTCCTGTCATATGCTACAGACAGAAAGCTGGGGAAGATTGAATTTTCCGACGTCCGACTAGAAAAAGTGCGCTCAAACACCCCTTTGAACTGGCAGGTCTGAGTTGTGTTCGAAAAAAAAAAGAACCCTAACAATTTATCACTATCAGCTATATTTGTTGTTTATGTTCGCCTTGAACTTTTAGAAGTTTGATCCGGGACAATCCAAGTGTGATAAGTCCGACTTCCCAACTCCCTCGAATGCGGCATTTGACTTCACTATAGTGTGTGCCTAAATAGGCCTGTTACCTTTTTTAGACCTGTATTAAGCCATTACAAACCCCCTCATAGTTTCCATCCTCATTACATGTAACACATTAAACTTCTGAAAGGCAAAATGTGGACTAAATACCGAACTCCTGATTATAGGCTGTAATTGGCATTTTGCTGCAAGAAAATGCAACTGAAAAGCGAGGTAAAACTGCAGTAAAAGTTAGATATTATGATCTGAAATAATAAAAAAAAAATGAAACACTAAATGAACCACAAAGTAGTGAGGAACAGTCTTTTCTTATTTCTGTGTCTTCCATTATTTTTGTGCGTGAATGGGTTTCTGTATTTTTGTTTGAATGTACTTGTGTGTGCATCTGTGTTGGAGAAGCAGCTGGTGTGCGGCTGAATGGTCCTCAGGGACAAAGCGTGACAGATGGACACTAAAGAGATCTTCCCACCCCCTCTGTGTGCATGTGCGTGTCAGACTGGCAGCAGGCAGTGAAGCTGGCGGTGCTGGACTGTGCGCAGGAGGACAACTACGAAGTGTGTAAAGAGTACAACATCCAGTTCTACCCCACGTTTAAAGTTAGTAAAACCCCAACATCTTTTGTATTCGAATGCAGTGGAACTTCGGTTTACAAATTCAATTTGTGACGCTGTTCGCTAACTGAAACATTGGCAAACTCAGGTCATGGTTCCTATTAAAATGAATGACAGTGTCATTGATCAACTACGACAAGAAACAAGATCAACAAACAATCAACAAGAAAATATGAAGAATTTACGAAGATAAGATTCACTGCGTTTTGCTATTGTTTTTACATTGTCGTCAAACTGAACGTAGAAAATGCCTGAATTTGACCCTAAAAATATGAGTGCATCCCCTACACAGATGCGTCCTATATTTGGAGGATCACATTGTTAATATTTCAATTTTATCCGTGCGGTTATAAATGCATTCTATGGACTGCAAAAATAAGTGAAGCAATGGACCTCGCGATGTCAAGCACCATTTGCAAATTTGTTAAGCAAAGTTCCACTGAACATGAAAGCCAACAAGTTGCTAATTAAACGTCTCTCCAAAGTATTTCCCTGCTTACTCGCCACCCACTGAGAAAGGGACCACCTATACAGGTAACACCTACTTTCTGTTTCACTATCTTTTCTTCTTGTCTCACTAATTTACAATTTGCCTTTAACTGCTTTCAACAGGTGTCGACAGAGACGTCCAGTCAGTGAGACATTTGATGATAGACATCTTACAGAACCATTCCAACCACTCACCCGCACTTCATCCGTACAGGTGCCGCAACAACAGCAACACACGCACATTATCCATATAGCTATACAGTAGATAATGAAGCAATTACGCAGTTAACACAACACTCACAGTGGTACACACATGCATGGACTCCCATACACATAGAAGCACACATGCACGCAAACATGAATGCACACGAGCACACACTCACACAAATGCATACCCATTCTCACATTACACACAACACAGCTTGGCATTCATCACTTAGCACAAGCAAAATGAACCATAATATTGGTCAACTGTGTGCATATACGTGTTTGTTTGTATGCGTAGTTCTGCGCAGATCCTTCCTCTGTTGGGTCAAAGGTCAGACCACTACACAGCCATCATCGTGGAGGATGAGCACTCGTACGTGGGGCGAGAGGTAAGTCGCGGCCAATCCACGAGAGGGCAGGAAGTTGCGCATTTGTCATTAATGGGCGTGTTGATGTGTGCGCCCTGCGTGGTGTCAGGTGACATTGGATATGTTGTCATACACGGGCGTGCGCGTGCGGCGGGCGCTCAGCTCGGACGTCGCCCTCCTGGAGCGACTCAATATTACAGTTTTGCCGCACGTCTACCTCCTCAACCCCGATGGCACGCACGCACAAGTGGACATGTGAGTGTACACACAGCACAACATGTGCTTGAGTCCACACACATGTGATTAACACACTTTTGATGTTTGTATGTTGCTCAGTGCGAAACGTTTGCGTTTCTTCGTGACGTGGTGTTTGCGTTCACTACCTGGCGTCCGGCGAAGGATCCAAGCACACACTGACAGCATGCAGGCACTGACGCCCCCTGAAGGAACAGCCCTGCCAAGCAGCTGGACAATTTTTGACAGGTAAAAAGGGGGTATCATATGTTTTGGAGCATGTATGATTGTGCATACACATATGTTTTTATATTTTGAATATGTGTATATGGTCTTTATGTGTTATTGTTTGTGTTATGTTTGTAGACGTACGTGTACGTACCTAAATATGTGCACGTTTCTGTGCTTTTGTATGTATTACGAATGCCGGCTTGCATGTGTTTGTGTATTTTGTATCTGTATTTGAACATGTATAATTGCATATACACGTGTGTGTGCGTGCACACATTTTTGAATGTATGTATTTTTCCTATGTGTATATAAGTCTCGTGTATATGTGTGCATGTGCGCAAAAATCTGTGTTTGTATATGCATGCATCAGTGTTTATCTTGTGTGTAAATCATGAGTGTGCACTATGTTTTTGTGTATCTGATTGTTTATATGTGTTTGTGTATACAAATGTGAATGTGTATATTGTGCATGTGTGTACATTAGAATATGTGCGTGGCCGTACACATCAATTTGTATTTGTGTGTATCTGATCAATTATAATTGCCTAACGAGTGCATATCTCTGTTTAGGTAATTATTTGTGTGTCTGATTGTGTGTGTGTATGTGTGTATGCATGTGATTGTGTGTATTTTGTATTTGAGCAATGCTGATTGTAAACACGCCTGTGTGTGCCTGTGTCTGTATTTTGTATGGGTGTATATACATATTTGTGCATGTGTTTGTGGGTTTGTGCATGTAACCATGTTTGTCTTTGGTCTGTGTTTGCACACAGGTCCAAGGTGTACACAGCTGATCTGGAGTCAGCCCTTCACTATGTATTGAGAGTGGAGCTGGCCAGTCACCCCACACTAGAGGGGGAGGAGCTTCAAGTTTTCAAGGACTTTGTCACACTGGTTGCCAAGGTAACATACAGCCGCCACGTTGCCACCATCACTTTTGACTTGACTATCTCGGATGTGTGTGAATGTGTAGTTGTATCCTGGGGGCGGGCCAGTGGTCAAGCTGATGGAGACGCTCTCTGATTGGCTGAACAGCTTGCCGCTCAAGCAGATCCCCTACCAGGCTGTCCTGGACTTAGTGGACAACAAGATGAGGGTGAGCCCTGCCCACCCATCCACCCACCTGCCCTACCTGTTTTAAGCGTCCACTTCCTGTTTCAGATGTCCGATGTGTTTTTGGCATCCGGGCTCAACTGGATCGGCTGTCAGGGCAGCAGAGAAGGACTTCGGGGTTACCCGTGTGCCTTCTGGACGCTTTTCCATGTTCTCACCGTGCAGCATCATAACAAACCCCAAGCGCTCACTAACACTGGTACGTATCTATGTGCAAAAGCGCACACATGCACACACACCCCACGATGGCGCCAACGGTCTCTTCAAGGTACTTCATCAGACTTTCACAACAAAACTACTGTTGTCCAACGAATTTCCTCAAATTAATTCAGGATAGTTCAACATCACGAAGATGCCCACCTGGCACCAAAGCATTTCTTTTTGTCTAAATGAATCTCCTCAAATGACATAAATGGCAGAAAGATGCCCAAAGTTGGAACTAAGGCACTACTTTTGTCTAAATGAATGTCCTCGAATTACTTGTTCGTAGTTCAACATTACAAAGGTGCACAAACTGACAACAAAGCAGTTTTTTTTTCCTCTCTAATGAAGTCCTTCAGAAAACTTAACAGACATCTTTTCACCTTGATGGCACCAAAGGTCTTCTTTGTCGAGAGGAAACTTCTCAATTTACTTCACCGTTAAGATCCCGCAAAATGGCATCAATGCTCTGATTGTCAAAATGAATCTCCTCAAATGACTTCAACATAGTTCAACAGCATAATTATGCCCCAAGCTGGTTCCAAAGGACTACTTTTTGTCTGAAAAAATCTTGTAATGCTATGACTTTTTTTCTTTGAGAGAGAGTGAGTCTGTTTGAATCTCCTCAAGTTAGTTTAACATAGTTCCTTTGCACCATGATGCCCCAAGATGGCAACAGAGTACAGTACAACCTGAGGGAGAATGAACTTGTGTGCATGTCGTTTAGGCCTCGAGGGTGTCGGCGCACGCGCCGTGTTGACAGTGATGCGCGGCTACATGCGAAATTTCTTCGGCTGTCAGCAGTGCGGACGTCACTTTGACTCCGCCTCCTCAACTTTGGCCTCCGTCAACAGCACAAGCGAGCAGCTGCTGTGGCTCTGGGACACCCACAACCAGGTCAACCTCAGGCTGGCAGGTAGCACGCACGTGAACATGCAAGCATTCTGTTTTTGGAGGATTTTGACATTCGCTTTCTTTCTTTTCGTCTTCACTTTTGTCCCACTTTTGTCCTCCCTTTCCTCTTCTTATTTTTTCCATTTCTCAATCCTATTCCACTCTTACCTTTGGACGGGAGGCTCACTGAGCGACGACCCGCTTTTCCCCAAACGTTTGTGGCCGGGCCCGTCACTTTGCCCGTCGTGCCACGAGGAGCGGGCGGGCGTCCGCGTTTGGGCGCGCGAGGAAGTGTCCCACTTCCTGCAGCGACACTACGGCGAGGACAACCTGTCCTCTGCGCGCGCCCCCACCCCGCGACACCCGCGGCCCCCCCTGTCGCCCGTCGGCGAGGAAGGCGAGAAGTTGGCAGGCTTCAGCAGCGTGGACTTGAGTCTTTGCGTTCTCCTCTATGCCTCCTCCTGCATCGTCCTGTTTTTCCTCTTCCTCTTTTTTCGGGTTCGAGCCAGGAGGTGGAAACGTTTCTCCTCCTCCTCCTCCTCCTCCTCCCGCCCCCTAGTGTGATTGTTTTCCACTACAAAATCAAACTTTTGAATGTCCAGCGTGAAGCGTGAAGTTTGAAATTCCTCTCGGTGGATGTGACGGTGTTCTCATTGTTTGATGAAGCTAACCCCCCTCCCCTAGAAATTCCAATTCAACTCGAAGTTAGAGATTTTTATGTTTATTATCAGTTGTAGTACAATTAATCCGTTCCAGCCCCACCAGAAATGGCAATTTCATTTTGTGAAGGTCCTTTATTTTTCACATTTAAAAACGGGTGTTATAGAATGTTTTGTTTTACCTTGAGTGGAGCTTGGCAAAGCAGCAAAATGGCGTCACCAACTGGTTGGAGCCTTCCACTGCAGCGTGAGCCATGTGCTACTGCCATCTAGTGGCAGAACTATGAAAAGCTCATTTCTTTTTGCCGTTGGATTTTTCTTCCATCGAGCTAAAGTTATGATTAAATTTTAAGTCACCATGACAGGTTTGTCTTGATTAGATTTAAAATCATTATGGTGGGATTTAAAGTCCATCTATTTTGGCCATCATTTAAAATGGTGAGATTAAAGAATTTTCAATTTGGGGGCCGGAAAAAAAGACAACCAAAACATGTTGTGGGTTTATATGTCAGTAACATTTCAGTTTCAGTTTGTCATTTTTTTCTGTTATCAAACAAAAAAAAAATAGAAGGCAGTAAAATATTTAATGCCAAAGTTTAATATGGATGATCTATCCTTCTGAGACCCAACCTATTCATTTGTGTCCATTGTATTGGACATTTGCTTCATTCAGACTTTTGACGTCATTTTTCTACCCTCAGTCCTTGTGCACTCAAGAAGGAATCCTGGACTTTTCAAGGATGTCTCATGTTTGATAGGGATTTCTATTAACTTTGCTATTTAGCTGAGACAAAATGGACATCATAATGGACATAATTAGGGTGTGTCTCAGGAGCCTAGAAATGGACAAAACTGACCAATTTACAAACATGAACACCAGTTGAAGGAACTTTGATGAGCTCATCGCTCGCACTGCGTTGCCTACCTGCTAAGAACGAACCTGAATTGTTTTGTCAATTTTCCTGTCAACAGCACCATTTACTGCCATTTTTAAATGTTTTTTCTGTGATTAAAATGAGAAAAACTAAAAGGTGAAGTTTTAACTTTTCTAAGAAGGATGTGATTCAGCAGATTTATTTTTTGTCATCTTTTCTCTGACCTCATCACATACACTGACCGCTCAGTCAAAACTGTGTTTTGTGAGTGATGTCATCCTGAACTCTCAATCAGCCACTTGACACACACAAACACAGCTGTAGTGTGTGTGTGTGTGTGTGTGTGTGTGTGTGTGTGTGTGTGTGTGTGTGTGTGTGTGAGAGAGTGAGCTTACGCAGTCGGCATGCCAACCACCTATACTGCAATGCAGTGCTGTGGGTTTAGCCCAGTCATGCCACACGCACACGCATTGGCATATGTGTGCGCGCGCGTGCCCCCCCCCCCCCCCCCCCCCCCTTGTCGTCCTCTGCAGGGCAGTTAGCCGCATTAGCAGTTAGCTGCATTAGCTCCCTCGCTGTCCTCAGATGACTCCCCCCTCCCCTCTTGTCTGTCTGCAACCCCCCAAGAACACCCCCCCCCCCCACCCAGACGCTGCGTTAGAGAGTGCGCGTGTGTGTGACTTGTGCTTGAGCTGCCGCTGTAGGAAGAGGAGCAGAGAAGAGGTGAGCACCTAAACATAAGCACAAGACCAAACTGGACCAAAAACTGGACTTGATCGGACTCCTCTAAAGTGAACTGGACTCTTTACTTTTTTTTCTCTCTCTTTTTGAAATGGGTGTTCGTGAACAGGACTGGAATGACACAGCTGGACTCAAAACTCTGCTAGACTACTGGACTGTCTCTGACTTGACTGTGTACTGAGATGACCTTGACACAGCAGAAAGTGGACTGTAAACAATTCCAACTTGCATCTTAGCAAGTGATGAGTGACTAGTGGAAAACAAGTGAGGTATGGGAAGCAATTTCTTACGCAGCCTTGCCAGCCATTTTACAAAGTAAGTATCACGACGGTCTAACCGCTAGGGGCCATTTCTTTCGCTAATTGTCACATTTAACGAGGGCCATTTCGAAACAAACGGTGGGCCAGAAATGGATCCCGGGCCGTAGTTTGGTCACCACTGAGGGAGCCACGAGCCTACGAGGAGGGATGCGGACCAAGTCGGAGCAGGTGAGTGAGACCAATCTTGATGTTAGCCATGGGGACGGTTGTTTCTGCTGCGCTGGAGTGCTCGCTTTTGCATCCTGTGTCCATCCAGAGAGCATTCCAGAATGTTTGTTACAGGTCACAGAAAACCTGACCTGTGGGCGAGAACCAGCGAGGAGAAACTTTGGAAATAGCTGCATCGAGAATGCAGAGTAGTTTTAAAGCTGCAAACTGGGAACAAAATCTCCCAGGGTCGCGGAGCACATTTTCTCATAGGTAGAGTATTTAAAAAAAAATGATGGCACCCAGGTAGTGGTCAAAGGATGGACCAACAGACCTTGATATGTTGTAGGAGTAGCCCGGGGAAAACAAAAGTCAATCACACCCTGGAGTGGAATCTGATTGGCTGTTAATGTGTTTAGCATAATCTAATATGCTCCTCTTGTGGATGGGGGGACAAATTGACAAGGAAGACATGAAAGTTAAAGAGTAACTGAGAGATGTCTGTCTGATGAATGGTAAATTTCAAAGGCATAAATGTAGTATGCATTCTTTGTAAAGAGTTTGCTTAAAAAAGAAGCAGCTCAAGTTTAGCCTGCCACATAAATGCAAAGCACCTAGCACCAACTGCAGCCATCCATTCATTCCGATGGGCCTAACTAAAGGTTGCAGCTAGCGTTTGAGACCAGCCTCAAATGCAGCAGTAGCTTAATGATCACAATTCAAACAGCATTTTGTCTTCCATGGGGAAAAAACACGGCATCATTAAACTATTTCTGAAATCGAATTTCAAGAAGAGTATACTTTTCAATTACATTTTTCAACGGGGATGGCCGGGGGAGCATTTGATGTTATGCCATGAAATTTCAGAATTGGAAACAACTTTCTGATTCACAATACCCAATAGATGGCACCAATACCACATTTTAGATCCTCGCCGAATAGATGCACACGTATCCCCAAATCATACTAGGAAAATATTAGAACAAAATAAGGATTTGGATTTTATGGCGCTCTAATGTGATGAACCTTTGGTTGCTCATTTTGCATGCTGGTAATATTTAGGCAGGACGGACTTTTAACTGTCGCTCCTGACTCTGACGCTAATAGACTGGAATGGACTCTTCTTGACTCTTGTGGACACTACTGAACCATGCTGGACTCTCAGTATTCTTCAAATGCCTTTCCTTTCCTTGGACTCCCCCTCACCAGCACGACATGGATGCCAGAATCAGGACCAGCCCTCCCTAAGCCCGCCTCCATCATGACAGAATCTGGTCTTCAGTTTTCGGTCGGTGACTTCGGCAGTAGTGTTCTAAGCAGCCTGAACCAGCAAAGACTTCTGGGACTCCACTGCGACGTCTCCATCCTGGTCCAGGGCCAGCTCTTCAAAGCCCACCGTGCTGTTCTTGCTGCATCCTCGCTGTATTTTCGAGACCTGTTCAGCGCTGAGTCCTCCGACTCTTCAGAGTGGTCCCGGTCTACCTATGAGCTACCGTCCTCGGTGACACCGTCCTGTTTCCGTCAGATCTTGACCTTCTGCTACACGGGCCGTCTCAACATGGTCGCCAGTGAGCAGCTGGTCCTTATGTACACGGCCGGGTACCTGCAGGTCCAGAACATTGTGGAGAGGAGCCTGGAGCTCATGAAAACGAAGACCACATCCTCATCGCCGCACTGCTGTGATTCACAGGTGAGTGTAGTTCAGTATCCACAATGGCGCGGTAGACCAGCAGCCATGTTCATCGTCTTAGTCCGGTAATTCTAGTAATAGTGTTCCCCCTCTACTTCGTGCTTCCCTTTTCACGCCTCAGTGCTTCGTGGTTTTTTTAAAGGACCGTTACTTCTCAGCAATGCATGATGCACTGCAACACTCCCACGCTCAGTCCTAACGTAGAGTCTGAAGCAATCTAAAAGCCCTCATACACTTTTCTTCAAATGAAGGCACTTTGGCTTAAAACTGAACTGCTGCTCTGCTACATCTGTCGACTTCAAGGAATTCAATTTTTGCTTGGGGTTACCGGTCCCCATTAACCACAAAAACAACAAGGGAACACTGTACCATGGTCTATTCAGCCGAGCAAGACCACTAACCACCTAATCCAGCTACTTGAAATTGAAACCATGACTCTAAGTCTGGCCAGACCTGGAACCCCACCCCCCACGCCACTTTTGATCTGGATCTGGTCAAGTGAGCCCAATCAAACTGTACTTAGTCCAGGATTACAAACCCTGATCTAAAATGTTCATCTTTTTTACCCAAAGAACTGTCTTTTGAATATTTTGTCTCCTTTGTGATGTTTGTTTCCAGACCACCTCAACAGATGAGCTGGGGCCTTCAGACAGGTCTGTAGTTCATCTGCAGGATTCCAGTCCAGACCCCTCGTCTATGACTCCAGAGGACCTGATAATGGCCGTGAGTCGGATCAAACAGGAAAGGCAGGACACGCCTCCTGAGGACCACACAGGAACAACTCCAGAAGAATTGGATGCCAGGTCAGAAGGTCTTGTCTTAACCCAGCCAAACCAGGACTGATGATCCGCATTGACCATGTGGACCTGGAATCATGATCAATCAGATCAAAAACCAGGATCCATTCAGTAGTCTGCTTGGTTTTGACTCTAGTCCTCCATGTATCCTCAGAGTGGACTTTGCGAGGGAGCTCCAGACCACCAGAGGGGGTGCTGTTTGTTACCTGGGTGCTGCTGGAAGCCTGGTCCTTGGCCTGCAGTCCTACCTCCTGGCAGGTGGGCGCTGCTCTAGTTCAGAAGCATCCAGCCTGCCCACAGACTCGCCCCCCTCACACGTCCCAACGGAGGCGGAGCCAGAGGACTACTATGGCAAGACCCCGTTCGCTGGACTATACCAACACATGATTGGACACCAGGGTACGTCTAGTCATATGAGACAGCTGGTCATCCGACTGGTCTGTGCGTTTTAAAGACGTGTGTTCTTGTGTCATCTGACCGGTCTAGGCCAGGAGAAAACCGAGATATCACACCTGCCATTGGCAAGTGAGCGACGTGCATGCGTTTTGGTGGGCGGCGATAATATGGCGCTCCCCGCCAGTTTGATCAGTCAGATTGGGTATCGATGCCACCCGGCGCTCTACACCGAGGGAGAACCTGGAGAGAAGCTGGAGCTGGTGGCAGGTAGTGGCAGATTGTTTTTATAACGATTAAATGATGTGATTTGTGGAACTTTCATTTTTATTTGCCTATTACTGTCTTTTTATTTTGAGGTTTTTTTTTTTTTTTTAGTTTTCATAGTTTGTGTGTGTTCTTTGTTTTTAAGTTTCGTCTGTAAAAATAGCTTGTTTTTCATTTGTTTATCACGGAAGACTATTAGGACTGCACGGTGGTAGAGTGGTTAGCACGTCCGCCTCACAGTTAAGAGACCTGAGTTTAACTCTGGACTTTCTGTGTGGAGTTTGCATGTTCTTCCCGTGCCCGCGTGGGTTCTTTCTGGGCACTCCGGCTTCCTCCCACGTTCCAAAATATATATAATCAAGTCCAGATTTCTGCGAACAAAGCCAGAATTCTCACTTTAAAAGTCGGAATTGTGACTAAAATCCAAATTTTGACTTTAACGTGAGATTTCTGAGCGTAAAGTTTGAATTCTTAGGTTACAATGATGAACGTATTTTTCTTGACTGACACTAATCCTTTCCATAGTTTTGGACTTTAAGTTAACATTGTTCTGTATTATTAGTGTTTTATTTTTATTTCAGAACCAAAAAAGTAGAACACTTGTTACCTAGCCTTGTGTTTCAGGCTGAGTTTGATGATAAAAAAAAGCTGCAATTAAAGTAATATTGCTTGGGGCGACATCGATTTTTTTCACATTTTGATTGGCTGCTGCTTGTTGACACAGTAAAAGGACTCGCAGATGACAGTTTGACCATTTTGCAACTTGCTGTCGACTGAAAATAACATCACAGGTGCTCTTGGCTCAGGTAATGAGCAATGTTGGCTTAGCTTGCAAGAGTCACATGACTAAACATGACTAATTTCACCCAATGAAAAGTTGAATCATTCGCCTTAGCCCGGAGCAACTGTAATGTTGTTTTCATTTGAAAGCAAATGGCCAAAGTGGATAAGAACAGGTGGACTTTTCTGAATAATTAATATTCCGGAAGTGCAATATTAACTGCTGTGTTTGAACGGTTTAGAGTGTGTGGGAAAAAAAAAAAGACTTGATATCCCCTTTAATGATCTGATGTGTATATCTTCCATTTGACATTTTCATACTATAGACCTAGCATTATAGGAACAAGATCACTGACGCTGGATTTATGTGTGTGCGTGATTCCGTTTGTGCTCTGTGTTTGTGTGTGTGCGTGTGTGTGTGTGGGGACATTTGCACATGCATAGGCTCGGGCGTGCTCATGACGCGGGGCCAGCTGATGAACTGTCATCTTTGTGCGGGGGTCAAACATAAGGTTCTGCTCAGGAGGCTCCTGGCTACCTTCTTTGACAGGTTAGCATAGTTTTGATTAGCTTAGCATACTAACACCTGCATCCCTTGTGTCATTTTCAAGACGCTTCTGAGCTATACCATACGTGAGGTGTACTCACTAAACGTCTAATACGACTTTTAGTGAAGAAATATGACATCACATCCCTACCACATGACCTCATCGGATGTCACGACACCATGAAGTCATGTTATTGTCTCGTTGGACATGACATGAAATTTGGGCATTTCAATTTTGTACAAAGTCATAACATAACAATCATGACACCATAAATGTAGTCTTTAATTTCCTCAAACATGACTTCAAATCACTTTTTCTATTTGTGTATTCTGGAGGTAATCTCAGCAAGGAGGCTTGGCCACAACGCAGCTGCTTTACATAACTGCTTTGTCACATGATGTGTACATGTTGTGTGTCTGTATATGCACTGATTGGCTTGTTATTGTATCCATAGAAACACACTGGCCAATAGCTGCGGGACGGGTATCCGCTCCTCTACCAATGATCCGAGTCGAAAGCCGCTGGACAACCGGGTGTTAAACACCGTCAAACGTAAGTCGCACAAGGCGTTTCTGCTGTCGTTCACATATAATTTAGCACAATTTACTAATTCGCTGCCAGTACAGTTAGAATGGATTTTTGATTTACAGTATATAGCTGTCCGGGTAAAAAGGAGGTTTGACGTTTATACTCGTCAATGGCTGTAAACGAATTAACAAATGACTCCCTATTGGAATTTTTATATAGTGGCCTGCATAGCTTTCTCCTCACTCTTGGGAAGAATCAATTACCACTAATCAAAGTGACTACTGATGTTTTTTTTTTTGACTGGGGGGCAGGCCAATGATACCTCCCCCCAATAGGTATCACTTATTTGCGCCTATTGATTGGTAATCGCACCCGGTACCCATCCCCCAGGGCAGGGGTCAACAACCTGCGGATCCAGAGCCGCATGTGGCTCTTTGATCCTTGTGTGGCGGCTCTCTGTGGTTTAGCAAAAGAAATAATGCTTGTTTTAGATCGACTACTTGGAGGTATTTGAATTACACGCAATGAAGTTTTGTGTGATTGCGTGATAGGGCGACATCTGCAGGACGTGTTTGGTGTGACCGGATACAAAAGTAATGTGAGACAGCCAATCAGTTTAGGGAAGGTAAAAACAGGAAATGGAAATACAGCGCGGCCTTCCAGATTAAAAGCACACAAGGGCCAGTGTGATATATCTGAACATTGAAAACGAAAGCGCTTGAAGAATTCTTAACACAAAATAAATGTCATCTTAATGTCCCTGCATGAGAACAAAGATGGACTCAAACTTTGGGTCTGCCTGCTAGTTCTTTTTTTGAAACCACACAGCACGGCCTTCCAGATTAAAAGCAGATATTTCTAAATAAGATAACACGGGTAGGGAAACAATACAAACTGGACTGCTTGATGACTACTCAACACAGAATAAATCTCATATTAATGTCCCTGTTTGTTAACATGGATGGATTCGAACGTTGGTTTGGTCTGCTTGCTTCTTTTAATAAAAATAATGTGGTACAACCTTGGTTAACAAAAGCTGTAAGCAACTTTTCTGTCTGTGATGTATATATATATATATATATATATATAATATATATCCCTGCCCTAACCCACTGTATTGGGATTTTGACACATTGGACTGCATAATTAACCAATTGCCAACACAGGCAAAAACCGATAACTATCGTGACAAGCACGTGACTGAGCATGCCGATCTTTCTCAGTGTACTGTCAGAATTTTGCACCGAGCTTCAAGGAGAGCGAGATGAACGTGATCGCAGCCGACATGTGCACCAACGCTCGCAGGGTCCGCAAACGATGGCTGCCCAAGATACAATCTCTGCTGCCCTGCAGCAACAGCAGCGGCAAAGTCCGCAGGGGGGCTGCCGGGCGAGGAGGAGCGGACAGCTTGGAAGTGGATGGGCGTCAGCTCAGTCTCGCCCCCTACCTGTGCCTGGAGGTGTCTGGGGAGGGCACGCAACATCAGGACCAGCAGCACCGCCTCCTCCTCTGCGCCGCCGCCTCTTCCTCCAACTCCTCTTCGCCACAACCCCCGGATGCTGACCGCAAGGGGGCCGAGCCTCAAGACAGCCAATAAGCATTGGACTGCACCTGTCCGACTTCCTGTCTGTCCCCTAACAAATTTCCTATCTGCCTGTCATCCTACCTCACTTCCTGTCTATTTGACTGTCCCCTACCTCACTTCCTGTCTGTCCCCTACCTCACTTCCTGTCTGTCCCCTACCTCACTTCCTGTCCGCCTGCTCAGCCGCGCTGCTGCATGTTACCAGCTTCCTGCCCACTAGCAACGGGACGGATAATGATGACGCTGATGTCAATAAAGTTTATTGAAAATCCCATTTGCTCTTTTACCTTTCATTTAAGGCCCAATTCCATTGAATTTCTTTACCACTTATCCACAAGGGTCTACCCCAGCCACGGACTTAACAATGGCCCCCTCAAGGCTGAGGCAAGGATGCTGCCGTTTTACGTTGCCACCACGGACTGCACCTGTTCAACTTTCCGTCTGTCCCCTAACTCATTTCCTGTCTGCCTCTCATCCTACCTGTCGAACCGACTGTCCCCTACCTCACTTCCTGTCCTTCTGCTCAGCCGCTCTGCTGCATGTTACCAGTTTCCTGGCCACTAGCAACGGGACTGATAATGATGACGATGCTGATGTCAATAAAGTTCATTGAAAATCCCATTTGCTCCATGACCTTTTATTCAAGGCCAAATTCCATCCATCCGTTTTCTTTACCACCTATCCACAAGGGTCGCCTACGCCATGCACATCGACCATGCATAGTATAATATTGTGAATTGGGAGTTACACAGGTTGGATCTGCATTTTGCGGCATTTTTTTCCCCAATGGCCTTTCCTTTGTTTTTTTTTCATTTTAGTTCAGACACCATGGTGCAGACAAATATTTGACTAACACATTAAGATATATCTTCTTTGACCAACATTTCTAATCATACACTAAGCAAATAACTAAAAGAAAAGTCAGGCATAATCGGAAAAAATACCTCATTGCATAGAGTTAAGCCTTATTTGGTTTTGATTTAGCTCAATATTTTCTTCAAAGCAGTTCTCACATTTTTGCTTTTTCCTGGGGTCATCTGCGCCCCCTAGTTGGGCCCACCCCAATATTTGAGAAACACTGCTTTAAAGGTATTGTCAACTTATTTAGCCATTTTCAGCAGCAAAGTCATTCATTTGTATATAATTTCATGACCAAATTTTCATGTAGACTTAATGCTTTTGAAAACATTTGGTCGAATATGACATCACATCCTGGTAGGTTGTGACCAATCGCAGCTCAGCTTGTGAATGTCACATGACATGACCAACAGGTGAGTTACAATTGGTTGTTACATTAACCTTGAGCACAGAAGATGTCATTTTCAGACCAAAGCAAGTAGGAAAATGTGTTTTTAAAGGTTTTCATTGTCCAACAAAAATAATGAAGTCATCAAATTAGCTGTAGAAAAAAATATGACTTCTTTACAGTGAGAAAATGTCTAAATGAATGGACTACCCCTTTAAATTCTCCACTTCATTCAAACTATGAAGGCATTTCATGAAGTTCCCATTTTGTTTACTCCTGAGATAATTCGTTGTGCTTTTCGGATATAAATTGCCAAAATGCTTCCCGAAAAATGTTTTACTTGGTGTAGAATCGAGTCTTAGAAAAAGACCCCACATAGGAAGACGAAGACTTGGTCTTCTTGGATTAGTTTCTTGAGATTGACCGTCAAAAAACGGTAGCTGTCGCCGATTGACGTCATAGCACAGCGCATTGCACGCTGGGAAATGGCGTTCGTCACCTGAGCGCCAAACCGAATCACTGGCCAATCCCAGTAGCACGGCGTTTTCTGCCACCAATCTCAGATCCCCACAAATTTCCTTTTGTCGTCCAATCACAAATGCTAACGGCGTGCAAAGCGCTAACACCAATCACGACGTTTTCTCTCCGCATCCAACCAATCAGGGCACAACAACAGCGATGACGCTCCTAGTCACTACGGCTGCGCGTAGAACAGACAGCTGATAACTCATCTATTATGCTACTTGGCTAAATCCAAATCATCACGGAAAGTGAGCGGAGGGCACCGTTGGAGCCGCCGGAGGACCGAAGCCCAAAGTAAACACGTCCGCGCGCACCGTGGCGGCGTGCTCGGGGGCCGCTCGGACTCTACTCGCCCGCAAAGTGTCGCTGCGTGTCGGGAGGCTTGCCTGGCCGCTCGGCGCCTTCAGACAAAGCTCAGCTAAAATGCTAACGTGCTAATTAGCCCAACTAGCGGCCGATACGAGCGAGCTTCACTTGCATTTTGCTTTCACGCCCAATTCCATCCGCATGCTTTCCTTCCGTCTGCGAGCGTCCGCCGCGGCGCCCCGCTTTGAAAAGTAAAAGCGACGTGACCAAGGTTGTGGCTTTTCGCTTACGTAGCTAGCTCGCTTAGCCGCTCTTGTACGTCGGCTTGCCCGCCATCTTTTTCCAACCAACCAGCCAGCCAAGCTAGCTAGTTAGCTAGCGAGCGTCGCGCGGGGATGTAAGAAAATGTGCAAGCCCGCGAGTGCCTTTCATCGTGAGGCCACGTTTGCAATGACGTCGGCCCACAAAAAAAAAAGGATTCGTGTGCGCCCGGAGGACTCATTGAGTGAATTTCGCCGTGGAGCCGACACTGCACGGTCGTTAGCTTGTGCGTTAGCCGTCGCCGCCGTAAGCATCTGCAAGCCGCGAAGCCAGGCCACTTCGCTTTTGCTTTGGCTTTTTCCCCCCCGCATGCTGCGGTTCAGTCGTCGGACGTTTGGACACCTTATTGCGCTTCTGGAGGTAGCAAACGATTAAGATGACATCGGAGGCAACATTCTTGTCTCAGTCCGATTTTTGCCATGTTGCAAAAAAAAAAAAAAAAGTAGTTTGATGTTGACTTGCAATGCAACCAAAGCGCCGTTGAAGAACTTTGCAAGCAAAATAAGTTAGAAATATTGTGCCGCATTAAACTTAAGATTCATTTGAATGTTGATGCCACAACAGAAAAAAAACAGGTTTACTTTGTGCATTTTTTCAATCACTGGATGTGTTGCACTAACAATCTTATTACATTCGATTCCGTGGTTCGAATTGTAAACATTCATGAGAAAATCATCAAAAACGTTTATCTTTTGCTAAAGCAAAAGCAGATGTAAATATAAATGTCTTGTTTTACAAAAACACAAGTATTCTTTCTGCATGCATGAAGAGAGACTGAAATTAGAGTTGGTTGATTTTTGTGAAACACAAGTTGGATTTTTTCAGCATTAGTCAGTTTGAAATAAAGCTGTTGATAAACCCAAGATAGGGGAAAAAAAACCCAGAGCTATTAATGCAGTGAATAACAACAATATGAGAACACACTGAAAATAACAATTGCACTCTGTGAAACTATACTTTTTATTCTATATGTATTATCGTTGTTGTTCTTATTTAATATTGTTAAATCGGAGCAGCGCTCCAAATTTTGTTGTATACCTTTCATACAATGACAATAAAGATTATTAAAATAATCCTTAGTTGCAGCCTCTTTAAACTTCAAATTAGCCTTAACCTGGGAATTTCGGAGTCAACAGTAAATGTTACTGAGTTTCTCCCAATGAGAATTTTGAAAATAATCCGCTTTCATGTTAAAAAAAAAAAAAAAAAAAAACATCAATGTTTTTGCTCATTTTGTGATGGATGTTACAAAAACAAACCAGGAACATTATCGTCATGAATTTACTTTTGTATATTTTCTGCTGTGTCTAGTGTTAATATCCCGTTTTTCAAAGAGGGGACAACATGACAACTCAAAGATCTTTCATTTTATTTCGTCAAACATTTGAAAATTTATCATGTTCATTGACTTGAAATAATTAGTTGAAAGTCCTGAAATTAATACTGTACTTTTTCTTCATATCTAATTTTGGGATTGAAATGAGGATTTGGAGAATTGGTTGGAAAAATTTGGAAAAGTTTCATGAGTTCTCTAAATGACTAAAATCTCAGTAAAATGACTGCATCTAGTTTCGTGATGACGTAATGACTGACGTGTACGACTGTTTTTGTCAGGTCGTACGATGGGAGTTTGTCTCCTGGAGGGAAACGTCAAGCTGAAGGAGCAACGCAATTGACCCCTGCACGCACCGGCCGGCCGCCCACGTGCGCACGCACCCCCCCTCGAACCTCAGAGGGCGTTTCTCCAATTTTTCCTCGCGGTCAGACGCTGCATCCCCACGCCGCATTAGCGCGTCGCCGCCGTCCACCATGTCGGACGCCCCTGAGGCTGCCCCCCCCAGCCCTCCCGCCCTCACCAACCCGCCACCGCCGGAGGTCACCAACCCTACCAAGCCCGGCAGGTAAGCCAGCACGCAGAATTTAGGTATTAATGTGCCTCCGCCTGCCGAAAATTTGCCAAAAACGCGTTTTCACGGTTTTTCAAACTTTCGAGTGTGATTTGTCACTACGAGAAGTAGAAGTGGTATCATGCTACTTTGGCACCTCAGATGAAGCACTGATGAGGCAAAACTGCTGTTTCTGCTGTGAATTGTTTTTGTTGTACACTGAACAGATTTTGTGTAGGTTTGGCACTTTAATAGATGTGGTAGTTAGTAGAAGTGCCTTTTTGTCATAAATGTGACTGAGCACTTCTATGATATGGTATTGATATTGGTATTGGCGGTCCTCATGTGAGAGGCCACATATTAATAGGTGCTCGTGCCATCTGTTGAGTTGGCAAAACGTGTCCAACATTATAAATAACTTTACTGATTTAAAAAAAAAAATTATGCTACAACAAAAGTATTGCGTGTCTGTTACTTTGATTTGTTTGTGCATGCTTTGTGCATTGTGGGCTGGATCTATTAAGCTCAGGCACCGCGCTTCTGTACCTGGCTTGGACTGGACCGTCGCAAAAAATAACTGTCGGCCATTCATGGGTGAACTCCCAGCGATTTGAACTGTGCCAGCCTGGATTGCATTTTGTGGGTCATTGTGCAACATGTTGCATTGTATGTATAGTTCATCCACTAAAAGAAAGTTAGTGACAGTCAATGAAGGCGCAGGTTGCTACAGACAAAGGACGTGGGGGAGAATGGTGAGGAAGATGACATGTTGAAAGATGAGACTCACCCTCATTTGGTTGAATGGACTGGAGAGGTGCAGACTCATCAGTTTGCTTTGCTATTGGTACATGGAAAATGATAAATATGGTTATGTATTGCTATAAGACACAATACATTGATGCCATGTATACTGTATTTCTATGGCTTGATGGTACATGGCTGTGTCTTGCTGACAGGAAAGTGGGCTTCTCGTGTGTGCTGTGCATCTGGTGTTTGTGTGTTTTCTCTCTTTATGGAAGATGTTAATAAACGGTTAAAAGAATGCATGGATGGGTGGGTGTTTTTATTGTTATTGTAATTGTTTTTATTTTATCATTATTATTTTTAATACTCAATTATGCGTGTATCTGCATGCATGCACTACACAGTCTTTAAGAGGTCAAGGCATGTACACAGCAGATGCAGCAAAAATCTCTAGCATCACCCTTATATACATTTTTGGTACTTGAATTAAGCCTAAGTTTGTTCACGTGGTGAATAGCCATGTTTATTCCTCAAAAAATTGTGAGTATTTCCCTCAACTTAAGATATCGTGCTTCTGTGAAGCTTATTTGACTATGGAATTTGTGTGTTGAATGTGTGCCTTCAAGGGGTGTGGCCTTGTGAGTTTCATCAGTTGCTGGAATTAGTCTTTTAGGCTGCATTTTATATTTTCCATGAATGCACTTGACCATGTCCATAAGAGTCCAGTGTACGAGCAACCGGTGTGTTAAGAGATAAGGATGTCGCTTTGTTAACTGTGCAAAGATGCAAAGAGAAAATGCTATTGATATGAATTTTGTGAGATTTACAAAGTCATTTTATACTTCACCCAAAAAAAAGTTCACAAATTCAGCGTTCAGCACGCAGGGATGACCCTATGGTGGTAGCTTTGACTTATTGAGGTTTGGTACTTTTCAAATCGATCTTTTTTGGTAATGGAATTTCAATGTTTCAAATAGTCGTAGAGGTTTTTTTTCCTCTCTCTCTTTCCCCCTCTCTCGCTCTCGCTCTGTGTGTGTGTGTGCGCCTGTGTTCAAGTGGTGCGCATGGGTCACCAGGGAGACCAATCAGCCCACATTGTGTATGTGCGTTGCCACCGAGAAGACCAGATGTGCCGCGTGTGTCAGCTGATATTTTGTTTGTGATTTTTTTTGTGTCACCAGGGAGACCTATCATCTGCCTGCTTGCTGTAATTGCTTATTGTTTGTGTGTGTCAAGGAAGGGCAATCATGTGACAGGTTGGTTGTGTTTCTATGTGTGTGTGTGTGAGCAGGAAGACCAACCAGTTGCAGTACATGCAGAACGTGGTGGTGAAGACCCTTTGGAAGCATCAGTTTGCGTGGCCTTTCTACCAGCCCGTGGACGCCATCAAGTTATGCCTGGCGGTGAGTGGCGCCCGCATCTGGGCGAAGGCCAAGGGGGAGGAGCTGCACTAAGCATGTCGTGTCTGTAGGACTACCACAAGGTGATCAAGAACCCTATGGACATGGGCACTATCAAGAAGCGTCTGGAGAACAATTACTATTGGAGCGCCAGTGAGGCCATGCAGGACTTCAACACCATGTTCACCAACTGCTACATCTACAACAAGGTGTGCAAGAACACCCGCATGTACGCCCTCGCGCCCCATTGGGATTATTTTGTTCAATCGCACCTGCTGGCGACGTGCTAAATACAGACACGACTTGTAATGAGAAGGTAACGCGCCAAACATGACATCCTGTTGTGAATTGACCATCCGTAGTCCACCCACACGTTGAACAATTTGAAAGCGCCTTCTTTTGGCCAATGACTGTTTTCTGCTCCCTGTCTTTTTTTTTTTGGGTTGAGGGGGATGGAAATAAAGTTGTTGTGCAGTCAGATACACATACCATTTGTAGTCACATACCAAACATTGTTCAAATGGTGAATTTTACTAGGCATTATTGAATTAAACTGTGACATCCACCCATTGTTATCTATCTCAGGGCAGCCATTTTGCCACGTACTGTCGACTAAAAATGACATCACAGCTGCTCAGGGCCCAGGTAGCGACCGATCACGGCTCACCTGTTTAGTTAGTGGGGCATGTGACTCAGCAAGCTAATCTGTGATTGGTTGTTACCGAACCAAAAAATGTTGATTAGCATGAATTACAACTTATTTTAAAAAGACCTGGGAAAATAAATTATGCAGCACAGAAAGTCCCGAGCTTGACTGAATTTTTTAATTATTTGTGGATTTGACGTGATTGATTTTTAATTTTTTTTTGGCAAATAATGACTTCACCAACGATTGCAGATTTTGCATAAAAATGTTGAATATTCAATCCTGAGCTGATCCAGCCAGTCAGATTTACGTACAGCTTAAAAAAAATGTAAAATTGGCTTCAGTGCATTAAAACAATATATAAATGGTTTTCTTTCTGTTTTTCCAGCCTTCTGGTGCTTTTCCCAGCAAAACAAATTGAATCCTTCCAATCGAGCCATACATGTTCTTTTGGAAAGGATCCCTTTAAGATTTGACAATATGATACAAGAGCAGCATAACTACTTGGCTACATTGACGTAGAAGAGACAAAAAGGACTTCGCCAGTGACCTGAACCAGGAAGAATGTTTGTTTTTTTTTTAAATACAAAGTTTTTTTCAAAACAACTTGACATTATATGTGGGAATGGAGTCTTGAGGTCATTTCCTTCACCTAAATTGTAGCAATGCTTAAGTCAAACATATCACATTAAAGTGTGATATTTTTACATGAAATGTAAAACTTTGAACTATGATTCCAAAGGGTTGAATTGACAATTTCAACTCTTTTGTTTGCTGTGCTTATACTTGAGTACTTTTACAATTGTCACCTGTGAACACCACACGCATTTTCAGAGTTGCCAATGACACTTTTGTGTGTGTGTGTGTGTGTGTGTGTGTGTTTGTGCGTGCGTAGCCGACAGACGACATTGTGCTGATGGCGCAGGCGCTGGAGAAGATCTTCCTTCAAAAGGTGGCTCAGATGCCTCAGGAGGAAGTGGCGCTGCTCCCGCCTGCCCCCAAAGGCAAGAGCAAAAACAAACAGCTTCCTGCTGCCGCCACCACAGGTACACCGCCCCTCGCTTCACACCTGCATCAACAGTAGGTGATAGAAACATAAAGTGTACTTCACCACAAGTAAATTAAGTACTTGTGTATACTTGAATGACAGCGGGCACACAAGTACCTACGACTTCCTGATGAGTTGCATCTTTTTGTGTATGAGCGTGTACGCTATAGCAGTAGTTCTCATCCTTTTTTCGGTGATGTACGCCCCGTGTAATATTTCTTTCAGCCAAGCACCCCCATTTAATAAACTTGGTTACTGCATTTGTAGTGGTGTCTCTTATTCAACAACACTAGACGATCAAATGTGTAGCGTCATCTTTTATTTCTGGCTCGTCTGTCTCTGAAAATGGCGTCGCATACAGTGTGAATCCGCCTAAAACGAAAGTTAAGGCATACTATGTTTTGCAAAGGAGTCACTATAACACAATTTAGCAATGAATTGATTCATGTTAAATGAATTTGCTCTTAATTTGAAAAGGAAAAGTCAGTGTCTATTGACATGTGCACAGTGTAACTTTTTTTCTCAATTCCTTTCACATGATGAAGTGTTTAGCAACTTAGGCTACTACAGTGCTTCTCAATTATATTTTTCCAAGCCCCCCCCCCTACTCGACACGCTGACTAAATAAGATTATTATCAATAAAAATGCTATAAGACTACCTAAACCTGCATCCCTTTTTAACATTAACAAAAGAAAAGAGCAACATAAATCAACTTTCAACAACTACAAAATTATTTTTTACAGCATCTATACGGGTCACAGCTTAGTGAAAAACAGTAAAACAGAAATAAAATAACCCAAGGGCATAAAAGTGCCTAAAACAAAAAAGGTGGAAATTCTTATCTCATTTCATTGCAATTACACATCACATGACAAAAACGACGCTTTTTCCCCGGGGTCATCTCTGGCATTACCTCACACCCCCCCTCAGGGGGGCTCGCCCCACTATTTGAGAATCACTGAGCCACTAAGAGTATTCGAGTATACTCAACTCACAGTACTGAATTCGACTGCTTATTGTTGTTATGATTGTGTGTCAGTGAGTCAGCAGGCGGAGTCTTCGGCATCGCCCCCCTCGTCCTACCCTTCTCCCTCCCAGACGGCTGTCATTTCAACGACACCCACAAATGTCCAGGCCACGCCTCCTGTACCTGCCCCGCCGCAGCCGCCAGCCACCATGATGCCGTCTGCGCAGCCTGTCGTCAAGGTAAGTGCCAGTACTGCTGCTTTCTTTTCGTGTTCGTCAGATTTAACTTATGGCTGTCTACGACTACTAAAAATTCAGAGCGCGAGTAGATTAGTTTCATTTGACTACTTTTGCAGCTGAGTGGCATTTCTGCATACGAATTAGGCAACTATATGGTTTTGGGAAAAAGTATGAGATGAAGTCGTTTTGGAGCCACAAAGAAAAACCCTCCATAAGATGTAAGAATCCTGTCTGGTGTGCCAACAGAAAAAGGGCGTGAAGAGGAAAGCCGACACCACCACGCCCACCACGTCCGCCATTTCAGCGGGCCGTGCCGACTCCCCCACCGCGCAAGACGTCAAACCCGCCAAGCTAGCGTCGGCCCGACGGGAGGCCGCAGCCCGCCCCGCCAAAGCGCGGCGGGATACGGGCGAAGAGCCGGCGGCCGGTGACATGGGCGCCGGCGGCGGGGCGGCTGCTGGCGGCGGCCGGAAGGGCGGGAAGCTGGGAGAGCAGATGAAACACTGCGACGCCATCTTGAAGGAGATGCTGTCCAAAAAGCACGCCGCCTATGCGTGGCCCTTCTACAAGCCCGTCGATGCTGAGGCCCTGGAGCTGCACGACTACCACGACATCATCAAACACCCCATGGACCTCAGCACAGTCAGGGTAAATTCAGGACCTTTGCCGTTCATTCAGTCATCTCCCCACCTATTGCTCATTCATCCTTTCAGTCATCTACTCATTCCTTTTTCCAGTTAACTAAAAACGCTGTGCCGAAAGCCACCATGTAACGCAGTGGCGCTTTTGTTGCAGAAAAAGATGGACAAAGGCGAGTACTGCGACCCACAAAGCTTCGCCACCGACGTCAGGTTAATGTTCTCCAACTGCTACAAGTATAATCCTCCCGACCATGAGGTGGTGGCCATGGCACGCAAGCTGCAGGTATCGTCACCACCCGCACCTATTTCAACTAGTTGAAGCACAGGGATTCATGAACTCATCACGTCTCCAAAACAGAGGCAATGCGTGCTTACTTCAAGCTGTTAATCACTCCGAGTGTCCGTTTCCTGTAGAAGTGTCAGTGAATATTTTGTAAGTCAGGGGTCACCAACATACTTGCGAGGCTGTTCTCATAAAAGCTCGCCTGTGCTTGGCCATTTTGATTTTCCAGGAATGTTGTCAGTGATCCTTTTCAAATGTAAAACTGGGAACGTTTCAGCATAATAGACTTGCTTCTTGATCTGTTTGCCAAATATTTTATCATTAACGTAATCAGTGTTGTCACATAAATGAATATAATCAATTAATTATGGCGTATAACATCCTTCTTAGTAATTTGAGTAAGGTTATTACTTCAGAAGTGTGTTTCAGCCCTTCACATTAATCAGTAGCCGAGAAGTACTATAATTCCCCAAATGACGCACCCTTAATTTTGGGGTCAAATTCTGGTATTTTCTACATTACTGTCTATGACACTTTGGCAACTATGTTCAAACTATCGAAAAAGAGAATAAATCTCGTCTTCAAATTTTCTTGTGTACATATCCGTAAATTATATATTTGTTGCCCACGATTTCCCACATTGTGAGCGGTCAATGAACGCAACAGCAGTTACTGCTCCAAGCAGTTGTTTTTCCTTTTCCTCGTGAGGCAGCTCAAGTTCATTTGACCATAAATACCCAAGGCACCCGTGTGTATATGCCAAAATACCACAAAATACCAAACAAGTCAAATAGAATACCTTTCTGTGTTCTCTAATCGGAGCATCTGGCTGTTTAACTTGCCACTCTTTATTGCATCAGCTGGTGGAGACATCATAACTTTTACATGATCCTCTCCATTTTAGTAATATCCCTATGTGTGAATAAGGATGGATTCGGACAAGGTTTCAGCCTGCTCGATCGCTTCTTTTATTGCCGTCACAACCTCAGCTAACACGAACTGCGAGGCAAGCGCCAAAAAAGTTCTGAAAGCGTCAAGATAGAAAACCCGCGAGAAAATGGCGAGCACGTAGAATTAGAAGACTGCTGCTAGATGGCGTCAGGGCGCTTGTTCAAGTTACCGGAGGCGTGGTTTTGTAGCCTCCGAAGGGCTGACGGCAGTCATCTCCCGCCAGGACGTTTTCGAGATGCGCTTCGCCAAGATCCCGGACGAAGGCGTGGAAGCATCGGCGCCGTCCACGACGCCATTGGTTAGTAAAAGCACGGCCTCGTCCGACAGCAGCAACAACTCCTCCTCAGACGAGTCGTCCGACTCGGAGGAGGAGCGCGCCACGCGATTGGCTGAGCTACAGGAGCAGGTTGGTGCTGCCGGCCAATCCCAGGTCAAGAACATTCTACTTTTCTCCTCCTCGAGCTAGCGCACGTTTTGGTCCGCTTGCCGCGGACGCTAACGAGCTTTTCCCTCCAGCTCAAGGCTGTGCACGAGCAGCTGGCCGTCCTGTCGCAGGCGCCCGTCAGCAAACCCAAGAAGAAGAAGGAGAAGAAGGACAAGGACAAGAAGAAGGACAAGGCCGACAAGACCGCCGTCAAGGCCAAGCCCGATGACGACAAGAAGCCCAAGGCCGCCACCCAGCAGGCCAAGCCGGCCAATCAGAAGAAGGCGCCGGCGCGCAAAGCCAACAGCACCGTCACTGCCGCCAGGTGAGCTCGTCTATTCGACCGGTTGTCGGCGCCGACTGGAGAAGCTTTAAGCACGGGCCGTTAACCTGTTTGACGGTTTACCTTGGTCGAGGTTATGTAACAGTTTGCCTCCTCATCAAGAAATTGATTACTCCAGTTAAATACTAAAAGAAATGATAAGTGCTTGATTCATTCATCACCAGCCTTTCTTTAGCCAAACACTTGAAATATTTGGGAGGGAGCCAAATAAAGAACCTAGCCAAAATGTTTTTGACTGAAAGACAAAAACGTAAAAACACATCTTTGGGATTGAGTGAGTTCATAAAAATAATGCAAGGCGAATGGCCCAGTTCTCTTAGTTAAGCTCATCTTCATCTGCAGTTGTTTGCGCAGGTGTAAGCCTAGGAAAAAAAACATTTTGAGGAGAGAATTTGTGTTTTGCTCAAGCCGTTGGATACGGGCCCCAAAATCGGCGGCCAGCTTTTTGATACCAAGAAGACGCGAGATAATCCACAGTTTTTGCTTTCTACAGTAGGCTCACAATTTTCGACAGGAAATGCCAAAGTGTTGTATCCCGTTCCATCCCCCAGACAAGCCAAAAAGGGCACCAAGTCGGCGGGCGGCGCCTCGGCCAATGGCGACGACGGGGCCGGCGCCGGCGGCGATGAGTCGTCTTCCCTTCCTATGTCGTACGACGAGAAACGCCAGCTGAGTCTGGACATCAACCGCCTGCCCGGAGAGAAGCTGGGCCGCGTGGTGCACATCATCCAGTCCAGGGAACCTTCCCTGAGGGACTCCAACCCCGACGAGATCGAGATCGACTTCGAGACCCTCAAGCCGTCCACGCTTCGAGAACTCGAGCGCTACGTCAAATCGTGCCTGCAGAAGAAACAGAGGAAGCTCATGCGTAAGTCGCACGTGCGCGAGCTCCTGGCTAGCTGTCTTGGCAAAATTTATCGCCATTTTAGCTCACTTTAAAAAAATAAATAAATCATGTGCGTGCGTGCGTGCGTGCGTGCGTGCGTGCGTGCGTGCGTGCGTGCGTGCGTGGTTGGTAGTTGTGACCCAAGTAGCAGCACTGGTAACGTTTTTCAAGTTGGTACTCGTTACGTTTGCAGAGAAGCAAGCCGGAGGCGGAGCTTCTGGAGGCGGGGCTAGTCGTTTGAGCGGCAGCTCATCTTCCTCGTCTGACGACAGCTCCTCGACGGGAACGTCCTCTTCTTCAGACACAGACTGAACACACACACACACTCACTCACTCTCTGGACTTGTTACACACACACATACACACGCACACACACACTTATATAAATATATAAATATATATACACACAATTACACACACAACACACTCATGTATGTACATAAGCTGAGCTGTTTTTTAGCATCTAGTCTTTGTTTTGTTTTTTTAATTTCGTTCTTTGTGGAAGAAAAGAAAAAAGTCGAACTTTTGCATCGTGGCAGCCCGTCACAAGAATCGGGACAAATTTTGTGGACGCCTCAACGAGGAGTTGGCGCTGTGGTCAGGGATGTCAAGGAGTGTTTCCTTGACGGGCGCTACTAGCCAATGAAAAGCCTTTGTGATGTCACCACCGCCTGCCCCGCCCCTTCGATCAACACTACATCGCTCACTTCCGGTCAGGAGTCCCGTCCTCCCCGCCAGCCACTGGTGTGAAGTGGGGAAAAAGAAATGTTTTACTCTTTAAAATTTTAAGTTCTTAATCCTTGTTTGGCCGGTCCTGCCCCCACCCACCGCGATGACTTCCGTCATCGTTCCGATCGGTCGGGCCCCTCGGCTAGCGTGTGATGGATGGATGGGCGGGCAGGGGTGATTTTGTTTTTAGTTGCTCTACTAGTTGATTTTGTATTTTACTAAGAAAAAGGAAAAGAGTGATTTGATGTGTTTGCATGCACTCCGTCGGGCCATACGTCAGCACTGTATAGTAGCTTCCTGTATAGTAGCTTCTCGTCAAGTAGCTTCCTGTGTAGTCGCTGTGCTACACGCGTGTGCTACGCGCCAACACACGAGAAGCCAGAAGAAGAAAAAAAAAAAGTCATTTGGTGTAATTACTGATATGGGATCCTTATTTTCTGACTTCCTTTCTTTTCATAAATAAACACGTAAAGTGACCTTTGCCTGGCTGACTCCGCCCTCATTCGCCCGCCGCTAGCGCTAGCATGCTAAAACGCGCAAATAGGAATACCTCGAGTATAGGAATATTAGTTTTTGGACGACACTTGACAAGTTAATGATTGTTTGGACATGTTAAAGTTGAGACACTTTTGACATACAAGCGGAAAAAGCAGTGAACGTCGTTCCATGCCCTGCCATGTGGGCAAGGAGAGCCAAGGTCGCTGATGCAATGTCAGGTGTTTATTAACAAGATGATAGAAAATATGCTCTCAGAGCTGCTGGAAGCTGCAAATATATGGCAAGAGTGCAAAAAAAAATCTATATGTATTCTACACAAACGCTAATAATTTTTAAAAACATGGAATCAGATCACTTTGAAATATATTAAGATGTGTATCAAATGTTTCATTTGATAAAGGTTAAAAGGAAATGGCACATATACAGTACTGACAAATTCATGTGAAATGAGAAGTAAATGCATCATATCCTCTTGAACAGAAACTTGGGAACACACTTTGAAACCCTTTCCAAATCCAAACATCATTGAAACTGTTACTGAAAACCATTTAGAAGCATGTCTGGGAAATCTTTTTTTTAAAAATCTGTTAAAATATTTCTGCTAATTCCAAACCCAACCACCACAGCAAAACTCAATTGATGAGCAGTAATAAGATCAGCAAGAAAAGTTAGTTTGGAATCGCACCTAACTATAGCTACGTAGCAACTTCTTTGTTAGCCAAAACTGTTAGCTACATAGCAACCTCTTTGTTAGCCAAAACTGGCCCGCGGACTATATGTTTGACACCTGTGGGCAAGGAAATGCAATGCATTGTTAATGGGATGTCCCCACAATGACAGAAAAAAATGTGTATGTGCCCTTGTTTTTTTTCCATAAAGTGGGGAACGAGACCCAGGTTTTACTTTCTTTGTTGGAACCTCCTGTCCTTATGAGGACCATTTTGGTGGACCACAAATATTCAGACCTTTTTTGAGAGCCAAGATTTGCTTTTCAAGTACAGATTTGAATTCAATTTTGGTCGTTAGCGCTAGGATTATGCGATGTGATGGGCAAGGAAATCCAATCCGTTATGTTAATGAGATGTTCCCACTATGATAGAAAAATAAACCGTGTGTGTGTACCCATGGTGGGGACTTTACCTTCTTTGTGGGAAACTCTTGCCCTTGTGGGGACAATTTTGTTGGCCCCCGAAAATTCAGAATCATAAAGTCACAATTAGCATTATTGCGGGCTACATAAAATGATGTAGCGGGCCAGATTTGGCCCCCGAGCCTTGAGTTTGACACCTGTGTGATAGCAGAAAAACCGATCTGTTTGGAATTTTGCTTCTAAAAATTAGTCAAACACAGCCCCAATTAAACTATTTTATGTGCCTGACTAGGTTTAGTTTTATAATGTCCTTTCAAGGGGGAGCATACATCAACAAATTCAGCTCTAGAGTCTGCTTATAATGGAGTATTAATAAACCATTTCCAACTCTCGAATCATTAAAACGGGCTAAAAAAAAAAAACAACGATATATAGAAGTCCCGTTTATGACAAACGAGGGATTTTCATGAAACTATTTCAGGCTTAGTCTGTGAGATTCACTCCAATGACCCGTCGCGTCACATGAGAGCGCAGACCCTCGAGCGGGCCTGCTGGTCGTCCAGGCGGCTCTTGTCCGGGACCACCACAGCGTTGTTCCCATAGCTGCTGTACCAGGCCGACTGGCTGCGGCTGAGGTAGTTGGACGGCCGGGAGGGAGCGGCCGCCGCCTGCTGCTGCTGCTGCTGCCACACCAGGAACGACGTGTCCAGGTACCGCAGGCGGACGAAGGACTCGGACAAGGCCTTGGAAGCCAGGGGGGCGCGGCCGTCAACAGCACCGCCAGGGGAAGCCGTGGCGGCGGCGGCGTCTGGAGCGGCACCACCCGAGAACATGCGGTCGCATGAAGCCGCGAAATTCCAAGACCCAACAGCAACATCCAATGCTCAGCTTCGACTCAACTCCATGTGATGCCTCCGCGGGTGGGCGGGGCCTCCGCAGCATCCGTTACCATGACGACGCACCCAACTTGCGTCCAAGTATTGTGCGTCCTAAAGATCACCAAAGTCCATGAGTGGAGTTTGATTGCACGCGGGAGCTCGTTGTTAGCCGCTGGCTAAGGAGTTATGCTAACGCTGCTGCTGACCATCGCGGAAAGTCCAAAATCTTCAAGCGCAAGCTCGTTAGCAGGGTTAGCGAGCTCATGTGTGACGCAATTCAATCACTGCGGTTTAGGGCACACACAACGTTGATTACAAGTAAACCAAATACCCGATTAAGGTCACGTCGCGCATCTTTGAATGTGGTATTAGCATTAGCGGGCTATTGCGCTTATGCTTTACAGTCCGGGTAGGAACAAACGACGAATACCTCTGTCGTTCCGCTATTGAACGAGACTACAACAACTACAGTACACGTGTTTTATTTATGTACTTTGTTTTGTAAATTATTCATCATTTATTCATGGTTGTAGAGACAACAATCTCATCAATAATGTAACACTTGGTAAATTGCTCATAAGAAAAATAATTAAACAAATAACGTTGAACGACGTCCAACAAACCGAATTATTTCGTTGACAAATAAAATCGATATTTTAAATTTGTTAAAAAAATGACCATGAAAAATAGTATTTAATTTGAAATTATATCACCAATGGAATACATTTTAACGTGAAGTGTTGCGATATGAACTTAAAATCACAGTTGGTCTAAAGCTGTGTTATCCAAAGACCGACCCAGGGGACTGTTAGCAGCCCGACTTCCATTTTCCGGCGGTTCGTGAAATATACTAAAAATGACCTTTGGCATGGCCTTCAACGCTAATAAAAATAATGGCTAGAGTTGGGCGGCGTGAGGGTTTATGCAGTCAAGATTTATCAAAGAAGCGCATAAACTAATAACAAAAGTGATGAAGATGATGATGGATGAAGAATAAAATGTAATGAAGATCAAGATGGAGATGATGATGATGAAAACGACAATATGACAGTGAGAACGATATGAAAATTTGGATTGCGAGGACAGCGAATGTGATGAATAGTGATGACTTCATTCCTCTCACTCCTGGCACACTTTATGAACCCTCCATGCCATCCACATAAGCAGACATACACCAAGAAACACTGGACACACAAAGCGACAGAGTGGACTTGTGAAAAGCCGCTGGCCTGGAATGCGAACCGCTGTCATTGTGATTACACCAGTGCCCGCTGAACACGCACGAGCCACGCCCACTGACAAGTGGGCTTTCGCGCTCTCACGTCAGGTCACATGACACGTCAAAGCAGCCTCCGAAGTAATCACCGTTCTACCGCGCGGCCCGTCGGATGTCACGAGGGGCGGGTAGGGATTGGTTACCACGGCAACCGCAGCTGAGGGACCAGAGCCAGCCGCATCCGTCTCGGCATCGCCGTGGTAACGCGCGCGCTATCAACACACAGCGCAATGACTCATTTATGACTTGTTGAAAATGTACACGAGCTACATGATCATCACTGGCACATATACAGAACAACATGGATGCATACATGAAAACGGGCTTCGTACGTGCCTGTAGTCGTGTACATATACAAGCACTGGAGAATTTTTATCCAAGAAAAGCAAACAGTAGATGCTACGGATATGAAAATATTAAACGATACTAGGTTTAGCTTATAAGTGAGAAAGGATGTACATTCGACAAGGTTGTGATGGTCATTGGGGAGCTAAGGAAAACTGGATGGAATTGGCGTGAAAGCCATCCATTCTCTCTGATGGAAATATGCTGTGACACTGTGTGAAGTTTTCATGTTCTCCCCGTGCCTGGGGGGTTCCGTGTGGGCACTACGGCTACCTCCCACTCTCCGAAAACATGCATGGAAGGTGTATTGGACATCCTAAATTGTCCTTAGGTGTGATTGGGTGTCTGAATGGTTGTTTGTCTCTGTGTGTCCCGTAAACTGCCCGAAGCCAGCTGGGATAGGCACCAGCAAGCCTGCGACCTTTGTGAAGATAGTTGGCTCTAGAAAATGGATGGATAGATTTAAAAAAGCTAAAACCACTGCTCAGTTTCTAGCCAGAAAACGCTAGCATTTTCTAACACCAATAAATGACCTCACGTTTGCCCTAATATATATGTATATGCAGATTTGTTCCTCCAACCCATATTAATGGGCGTCAGTTACATGTGGATTTAACCTGACGTAAGAGGTTTTGTCCATTGCTACCTTATTTATTAGCCTTTTGATGAACAGGTTCGACAAACATTGCTATTCAAAATACTATGTTTAATATAAACTGTAGAAATTAAATCGTATTTAATCAATATTAACACGACTGTTATGACAAAAAAAGGCATTTGGCAATTTCTTACAATGATTCAGACTGATTTTGATGTCAGTGTTCGGGGATTTCCTTTCATAACAAGTGTATAATGTCCGAGCGTGATTTCATATTACCAACAGCGTTGCGCGTGCGCGCGTTACTGCGTGCGCTTGATTAAACACCAACAAGGAGCGCGGGGAGGCTCTCGTGCGCGCGCTCACGCTCGCTGCGGCCGCTCGCATCCCGCCCGTCGTCGTTATCTCGGGAGCGCGCGTGCGAGCATCAAGGACAGTGGACGCGAGCATCCTCCTCTTCATCATCATCGTCATCATCGTCGCCGTCGTCGTCTTGAGGTCATCCGGACGGCGAGAAGGAAAGTTGCGCGTGCGCTTATTGACGTGCGTGTGCGCGGGAATCAACAGGACGGAGCGCGCGCAAGACAAAAAAAAAAAGAGCAACAAGAGACAAGAAGACGAAGCCAAGCGATTCGAGCCAGACGCCGAACCTGTGGCTGACGGACGTGCCAAGGAGACCGGAAGCCAATGTGATAATTGATCCAAGGGCGGGAATCGGCAGCTGCTGCTTTGATTTGGAAAGGGGGCGAAAAAAAGCAGCGTATCGAACAGTAAGTGTTTTATTTTTGAACGACTGCTGCCGCTTCCTTCTGTGCTTGGTGACGTAATCATTCTCGTGGACACCTTGCGGCTAATTGCTAACCCTTTGCCCCACCACTGAGGCTGTGGGTGTGTTTGTTTATCGTGCAGTGTTTGGTTTGAGTGTTCAATTGCATTCGTGTGTGCCTGGTTGTGTGTTTCAGTGTCAGTTTTCACTGTGTGTAAAATGTTTGTATTTGTTTTGCGTGAAAAGCAATGTGTATGTCGGTGTGTAAAATATTGTGTCCAAATTCTGTTGCGTAATTTTGTAGAATGCTCAAGGGTGTGTGTAATATTGTGTTAAGTGCTGCCGTGTGCGTGTCTAGAGTTTAAAATGCGCTGTGCACAAAGTGTTTTGTAGCTGTGTGCAAATAAATGTGTTTCATGCGTAGATGTTTGTTCTGTGTGAGGGATTTTTTGTGTGTTGTTTTTCTAGTTGTTCGAGTGTTTGAAGTGATTTTTGTTTACAGTGTGTTCGTCTAAAGTGTTTGTGTGTGTGTGTTTAGCTGTGTACTTGAGTTGCTGCTATGTTTTGTGTGCTTTTTCAGTAAAATGTGTTTAGTGGTTACAATTTGTTGCTGTGTATATAAAGAGTTATGTGATTTTTTTTCAGTGAACAGTCTTATATGCTTAGTGTGTATGGTGTGTTGTGTAATTTGTGCTGTGTGGTTTAAATGCATTGTTGCTGTGTGCTTTTTCTCTGTGCCGTAGGTTATTGTGTGTGTCTGAAGTGTTGTTTGTTTTAAAATAATTTGTGCCATGTTGTGTTTTGTTAATATGATGTATTTTGTGTAAATTGCAATTTTTACTAAATAGGTTTTGTGTATAACGTGGACTGTTGTCAGTTTTAAAAAGTTTGTTGTGTGCAAAATGGTTTGTGTTGCTTTTGATAGGTGCTCTGCATTTGTACTATTTGTGTATTGGTGTGTGTCTAGCTGTGTGTAGAAAGATTTTTGAGTATACTCATAAATACACACTGTATACAGTGTGTTACTGCTTTCTTAAGTGTTGTGCACACATATGAGAACACTTTTCTCTCACCATCCCAATGCAACTTTATTTATTTAGATCATTTAATACACATGATTATTCAATGTGTCTTTATTGGTAAAGTGTTTGGTAGAGTCTTTTACTCTCTTCAAACTTACCTTCCAACTTCTGTTATCTTTCCTTTATGTTTGTGCGCTAGATGTGTCTGTGTGCGTGTGTGTGTGTGTGTGTGTGTATCTGTGTCGGTGTTTGTGTGTGCACAAAGACATACAGTGGACCCCCGCCATACGAAATTAATCCGTTCCGGTGTCCGTATCGTAAGGCGACATTGTTGAATATTAGGCAATAGAAACCAAAATTGCATATACATATCAAAAATTGGTAGCAAAACAGTATAGTGTTACTTATGCTGTATGTAATATACATGTATACAATTAAATAACAGAATAAATAAAAAATATATAAAGGGAAAATGACATTTTATTTACCTTTGCGTTATGTTGACTCAAGCTACTTACGGCAATAATACCCAGCGATAGTAGCCTAGCCATCTTCGTACTGTATTTATTATCTCCAGCTTTGTTTCCATACTAAACATCTTCTTACATCTACATTTAACATCACTAGCAATCATAGGACCCATGGCTAACCAATTAAAGTTGGAATTAAGCACTCAGACAAGAGCAAGTCTTTAGCATGTCGGCATCTTAGCGAGGTTAGTGTTAGGGTTAGTGAAACATTGCAGCGCATACAGTTTGACGCGACCAGAAAATAAGAGGAATTACCTAAAATCGCCTGAAGAGTGTGGCAAAGCAACATAAACACAACATAAACGTCACAGGTCATGACAGTTGTTGATGTAGTCAAGTGGGAAAAATGCCGTAAAGAGAGGATTAAAAACCTTAGTATTCCACTTCTTAATGTGAAAAACGCCAGGGACGCCGTAAGTCGGGGGTCCACTGTATATGGCTTTCACTACTGATTGGTTAGCAGTGCAAGAGCAAGAGCCAATCAGATGTTGCTATGGGCGGGACAGTGCTGCAGCAAGGCCCAACAGACAGAAAAAATCATGACTAGATTATCAGAGGTTTATAATGACAGAGTATATCAGGCATAAGATTAATAAAAATGTCCGATGTCAATCTACACCATTATGGCGAATATCTGCCTCAATAATCATCCCGGTCAGTCTATCCTCAATTAAAACTGACTGCTGAAATTCTGAGGCAGATTTTAGGTCTCTGTATGATTAACTCATTATCCAAAATAACTCTTAGTTAGTTGTTCATTAATAATTGCATCTTTTGTGTTGAAAATGTTGTAGCTCCGAGTGCAAATATTTCTCAGCACTACTAAGTGGTGATCCTTTTCGTCCCCGCCCCATCCTAGTGGAAGTGCGTGCATCACTGCTGCTGCTGGCGCTCTACTGTGGGGCCGTGGCGCTGTGCGGCTGCGAGCCACGCGTGGTCAACGTGGGCGCCGTGTTGAGTCAGAAGCGCTACGAGCAGGTGTTCCGCGACGCCGTGGCGCACGCCAACGCCGCGTACGGCCGCGACCGCTTCAAGATGAACGCCATCGCCGTCACCCACAAAGCAAACGCCATCCAGATGGCGCTCTCCGTGTGCGAGGACCTCATCTCCAACCAGGTTAGCCATTTGTCTGGCATTGATCATGTGACGATCACAAGCTGCGCTGTGATTGGTTGTTAACTGAGCCCTGAGCGCATGTGATGTCATTTTCAGGGCAGAGCAAGTAGATAATGTGTTTTCAAAGTTATAAATTGTACTTGAAAAATAATGGTGTATCAAATTAATTATTGACACCATCTTCATTTATTATTACTTTACTGATGAAAATGGCAAAATGTCTTTTACAAATAAATCAATTTGAAAAATCTGGTTAAAACCAGTTTTTGTTACACCCCTACTGAATAGGCCAATTGGAACTGCAATGCAGCTCGCATAAAAGTAAACGGAAAAATATTGAAAGAAAATATTTGATCAATTAATTAAGCTGTAGATTATTTTGTTGATTTATCGATCAATTAAAATATGTATCTTTAACAAAAAATGCAACTTTTTCAAATTGACAATGCAAAAATATGATTTGTTTGTTGGATTGGTCCATGTTACGTAAAATTTAAAAAAAATGTGCAAAAATTGTTTTCCAAAGTAAAAAAAATATATTTTCATGTTTTATTTTGATTCAACACAATGATAAAGAGATTGATTTCATAGTCGGCTAAAGAAATATGAGAATGATTCCAGTCTAGAGGCTGAAACGTTGAGCATTTGCACCATTTTAGTTCGCTAAATGATTAATCCATTAGCTATAATTTAGTAAAGGATTAGTTGTCGATTTAATTGTTGCACCTCAAATTTTGTTTTTGAAATGGTTTGAATCCACTGGGGAGGACCGATCATAAGATTCCGACCTGTCAATCTGAATTTTGGAAATCCCGATTTTTTTTTTTTTTCTATTTTATTTTTCATAACCAACAGCATATAGTGTGGCAATATTGTTTTTTTGTGAAACAACGAACACCACCAGTGAAAAAAATACACACCGGATTATTAAAACTGCACATGAAGTACCATTATCAAAAAAAAAAAAAAGCTATTTTTTATCTCATTTGTGAAATTGCGCTGACAACTAGACAGTTGTTAGAGAAGAAATTTGTGACATGAATGATGGGGTATGTTGTGATGACATTAATGGGGAATAACAGGATTTGATGAACGACATCATCGCAGTCGCCTGTCAGTCATCCGAAGCTCGGCCAGATAAATGCGCGCTCACGCCGCAAGGTCGTCTGTAGCTCTAATGAGGCCAACATGGCGTCCGGCGCTCAGATTAACAATGTTGCGCGTTCGTGTACATGCGTGGATTACAAACACATGCATACAACGCACACACCCACTCTAAGAACAGTTATGTTTAAAACAAAAGCAAAATTATGCCTGACCCAATCTTTGAGTCAATTCAACCTGATTTTCTATTTTGAACCTAGTTATTTTGAACAAAAAAAACACAACAAATCAGCCCTTTTGTGCTAGACAACCTCCATTTTTTGTTTTTGTTTTGCATTAAAAAAAAAAAAAGAAAAAAAGAGTTGGATAAAATTGACCAAGATATAAGGTATTTTTAACCGATTTCAACTCATCGATTATGTTGTTTTTGATGTAATGGTTTTTATAGTATAGGTGAACCGAATTTGTATTTGGAGTCTTTTGACCCAATCATATTGTACAGGAATATCTCAAATACTGATCGGAATATTGCGCCTGTCCTTTTTTTGATCCGTAATTGGTTTGTGACCCAACTGATTTTCAAATGACATCTCCTGCACTCGCATACCTTCTACGTTTTAGGTGTACGCCATTTTGGTGAGCCACCCACCCCAATCCAATGACCACCTGACGCCGACGCCCGTGTCCTACACGGCTGGCTTTTACCGCATCCCCGTGGTGGGCCTGACCACGCGTATGTCCATCTACTCGGACAAGGTGAGCGCTCGCACCCCCTTGCTCGCCGGCCGGCGCGGAGACCCGAGTCACGAACGTAGCGTGTGCTCCCGTGCAGAGCATCCACCTGTCCTTCCTGCGTACGGTTCCCCCGTACTCGCACCAGGCCAGCGTCTGGTTCGACCTCATGCGAGAGTTCCGCTGGAATCACATCATCCTCATCGTCAGCGACGACCACGAAGGACGAGCGGCGCAGAAACGACTCGAAACGCTCCTGGAGGAGAAGGAGACCAAGGTGACGCGCTCACATGCCCCTGTGCGCACGCACTCACACAAATACACACACAAATACACACCAGTGGGTTAATGCAAACATGCACAGACATACACATGCACACACACACACACACACACACACACACAAATACACACTAGTAGATTCATACAAACATGGACAAAAATACACATGCGCAGGTATACACACACACCAGTGAATGCACACACATGTACAGGTATACACACACACACAAGTAGATTCATACAAACATGGACACAAATACACACACACCAGTGGATGCACACACACGTGCAGATATACACACACACTAGTGGATGCATACAAATGCATTTGCACACTAGTAGATTCACACACACATGCACACTAGTGGATGCACTCACACAAATACACACACACTAGTGGATGCACACACATGTACAGGTATACACACACACACACACACACACACACTAGTGGATGCATACAAATGCATTTGCACACTAGTAGATTCACACACACACAAACACACACTAGTGGATGCACTCAAACACACATAGGTATGCACGCACATGTATGTACTCATGCACACATGACTGCACACGTGGATTCATTTAAATAAATACACAATCACACGTTCATGAACACAATTGAATGCACACAAATACATACACACATGAACACTAGTAGATACACACAGACACACACACATGCACACTTGTGGATTTGCAAACTTATACACACAAATGCACACTTGTGGATTCATGAAAATAAGCATAAATACATACACACCCACATTCAGACCGACCCACAAAAAAATGGACATGGGGCAAACCTTACAAAATCATGCAAAAGACAAATACAGGCCTATACATTGTGGATACACACAGACATATGGGTGTACACGCATACACATGCACATTACAAACACACTTACGTGCACTTTTACACCAACGTCTACACACATTCACACATGACTGACTCATACATGCGCATGCATACAGATACACATTATTTATACACAGACAAATAACGGACACGCGCACAAGTGGATAAACACAGAAAGACATGTAAACACACGTGTCTTCTTCGCGTGTCTTTGTGAGGACGTTACCATGGCGACAGCAGACCCCACGTCCAACCGTTCAAACGTGAAATCATCAAAATGTGACGCTGTTGCCGCGGCACCACTTCCCGAACGTCCACAGTGAAGGCGGCGCGCGGCGGGCGTCCTCACAAACGCGCCGGCAGGACTTTCTGCTTCATCGACATTGCCATCTTCCTGCTTCTTCTTCTTCTTCCTCTTCTTCTTCTTCCTCCTCACGGTGTTACGTGACTGGTGCTCATTTTAGCCGGAAGTGCTCATTGAAACCTGCTCAGACTTTTCCTTTGGGTCATGTGTTGGCTCGTTAGCATCTCATAGCAATGAGTTGACCGAAAATAAACAACTTGGATGATGTCGTTGCACAAGTTTGCATACCCTCTTACAACCAGGAATGAAGTCTCATTCCGACTCATGTCAGTGACGTCTCATGCTTGTTCGAACTAACATTGCATATCCTTTTTTTGTCATATCACACGATTCATTAATTAAACATTTGTAAGGGGGCGTGCACACATGTGCAACCACATTACTTGTTGTGGAGAAAATCAAGTCAAATGTATTTATACGTCCCCTGATCACCGGAGGCCCACGTTTGAAAAATATTAATGACATCCCCTCTTATCAAAACCCCATTTTATATTCCACTTATGCGTGCGCGGACTTGTATCATCTAAGTCATGTTAGCATTAGCACTTTCCATAGCAAGTGTTTCGGCATGTTAACGCGCTCTTCGGCGGACTCCGTTTGCCCGTTGACATTTCAAGCCCGAGCGTTTTGAATTCTTTGTGAGCTTGCGGTGGAAAATTTCCCGTTCAGTGCAGATGATCACACCTCGTATTCATGTCATCAATAAAAACAAATAAACACCACGTGAAAAATATCGTCAACAGCGCCGGAAATCAGTAATAGAGAATATCAAAAATGCGGAATATCAATTAGCTATCTGGCTTAGCCTAAGAGGCTAGCAAGTGTGTGTTTGTGTGTGTGTGGATGGCCGTGTGAGTGTGTCAGTCGTTGTGTGTGTCACCAGTGAAATGGAGTCTGTCAATTGGCAAACTAACATGCTAACTAATGTGCGGCAAGCACTAATGCTAACAAGCTAGCATCAAATAAATGTCACATTTCAAGTCTTTTGTCGTTGTGGAACTGTCCTCATGTCAATTTTATGACATTCAGATTCGTGGCTCACTCAAGCTAACAACAAACAGGACACGCCATGAATAATGAACAATTGGAAAATAGACATGCTCTATTTGAGCCATGTGCCTGTCTAAAAGTTGTCGCAGAAAGGACTCCAGCAGTTGCTTTATTTTGTTGGATCCAATTTAAACATTTTAACGTTATAACACATAACTAGAGTGCAAGAATACGAAAATAATCACAATGAACATGAAATTCGTCCTGTGACAATGAACTTTCAATTTTGTATGCATTGTGCTTCAAACCAATGAAAATCTTTTTTTGGTGGGGAATTGTTTTCAATTCTTTTGATGCATTGCATTGCCCCCACAAACATGGCCTCCACAGTTTAGCTGAGCTAGTTTTGTGCTTGCTAGCACATCACATCAGCGGCATACAGGATTAGCATCCGTTCTACCAATGATTCAATATATTTTGTCCTCCTGTGAGTGCTGTATGTGTGTTGGGGGGAGGCGATATTAAGCCAAGCTAAATGACCAAACAAAGATTCTTGCTAACCGAAGCTAACAAATATATTCTCTGCTAAACGAAAGTCTATTGTTTCTTGCTTTTGTGTCAAAATGGCTCAGCGAGTTCCTCTTCAGTCTGCGCCTGTAAGAATAACTCGGTTTAAATTTATCCCGGCTCATTTGCATATCAAACAAAATGAAAGCACACCAAGCGCACACAAAGATGTCATCGTCTGACAAAAGAACACTAAAACCCAAACGGACTGAAAGAAAAATGAAAAGCACACAACTAATGCTGACATCACAGGTGTGTCCAATCATGTCAGCCAATTTCATGTGTCAAAAGTGTGTACCTGTGTGTGTGTGTAATGCATACATGTGTCTATGAGTGAATGTGCGCGTGTGTGTGATTTGCCTCGGGCGTGTGTGTGACGTTCTCTCTGTTGTCACACGACCATCAGACTAAAATCAGGAACTATGAAAACGTGGAGCAACACGGCTTTGACTTCCGGAGAACGCCTAAGGTAGAAGATTGTCTAAGGTAGAACGCTTGCATGGTCCAAACGCTGCACGCCGCCCGACCAACCGACCGACCGATCTCGTCGACTGGCCGAAGCCCCGCCCACCCGATCCAGAGATAGCCCTTATCCTGGAGGCAGCCATCTTTCTTTTGGTTTGTCATGACTTTGGGAATGCAGGACAGAAACGCCCCCCCCCCCCCCCTTACCCCCAGCCCCCCCCCCCGTGTGAGGGATGCATGCGGGGTCTGATGGACGCCGCCCACCAGGCGGGACCTCCCACTCCTCTGCAAACACCCACCAAGCCCCCACCTCCCCCTCGAATTTTTGGTTTCATTTGCGCTCGTTAACATGCTAACATGCACGTCCCTGATTGGTTGGTTGGAATCTTGCATGTCCACCAGTTTTCACTTCCACTTCCCGCTCCCCATTGGATGCCCCCCCAACCCCCCTCACCCCCCTGCACAACTTATTATTCTTAGTAGTATGGGGCAAGTGGGAGCATGGTCGTTGAGGGTTTGGCTAGCGTGCTAACGTAGTCTGTGCTATGATGTGTTGTGACGTCTCCGTGTGGACTTCAGGCCGAGAAGGTTTTGCTGTTCGGTCCCGACACCAACCTCACGGCCCTGCTCATGGACGCCAAAGACTTGGAGGCCCGTGTCATCATCCTCTCTGCCAGGTCAGTGAGCTGAGCGCTAACTGCTAACCTGCTAACAGCTTACTGGCTGACTGACTTATTTCATGCTAAAGTAGTCAATTCAAAAGAATTGCATGATTTAACATTCACTGACAGTTTTTTCACAGAATTTTGACATATTCAAAACCTACAAGATTCTGTGTTCAAGCTTATGTCTAAAATAGTGACATCTACTGGTGATTGTGCATCAATAAAGTTGTTTCCACGATTGAAATTTATAGTGGAGTAGCTGTAGTAGCTGTTCTCAAACATAATTGACATGTATACTCATCACTTTTCAATAGATTTTCCAGTCATGAAGAACTTCCGTATTTCCCAATGTATAGTGTGCATTTTTTAATGAAAAAATATGTTAAGTCAAAATAAATGGAAAATTAAAGCAAAAACAACGTTGCACCATTGTACATGGGCATAACAAATTCAGATTTTTCTGGTCAAAAGGAAAAGAATTCGCAGAGAAAAGAAAGGTCAAAAAGGTTACTGAAAAAAGGTCGCTGAAAAAGAAGGCGCATGCAAATTTAATGTTCATCGAAAATCAGTCTCTAGAGGAGTGGTTCGCGAACTTCAGGGGGTACTCAAGATTTTAAATAAAACAAACATGCAAAAATCCTATAAAAACAATTATTGAATTAATTGTTTCAGAAAAGTATAACTTCATAAAACTAATTTTATGTTTGGTAGGTTATTCAACTTCAATATTGTAAAAAGCCAGATTCTCCCCCTTGGTTCAACCCAACTTGTCATGTGCCACCTCTCGTTACCTGTCAAGTTAATGATTGAAATTGAAACTTGAACTTGAAAATGAAGTTTGAAAGGAAGTTTAACAAATCAGACACTGATGGTATGTTTTAACTTTTTTTTTAATGCAAAGATGCTTTGCACTGGTTAAGGGGTACCTGGCTGAAAAGATTTTTCAAAGTGGGGACATCAACGGAAAAAGGTTGAGAACCACTGCCCTAGAGAAAGTAGTAGAAGATCTTAAATTTAATCGAAAGCTAATTTCCATTTACAGCGAGTCAAGTGACTTGCTGCAAATTAAGTCCATTCAAAGCGACATACAGTATGAAGTTGATTTAAAGCAGATCACGTGAGTTTGATGATTTTAAAGTATTTGATTCAAAGAGTCAATTAACTAAGGTGATCTAAGGCGACATACATGATTGTCACTGAGTATGTGTGACAGGAGCCTTAACATTAACATTAACGTTAACATGCTAGTTGCCGTTCCATCGTAAATGTTGGATAGCAACTTGCAAAGCTAACAAGGTTCTCTTTTCTGTGTGCGTCTGTGTGTTTTTCGTCGCCAACGGTCTGTACCCGACCGGCCGCAGCGAGGACGAAGCAGCGGGCGTTTACAAGGCGGCCCGGCATCTCAACATGACGGGTTCCGGTTACGTCTGGATCGTCGGAGAGAGAGAAATGAGCGGAAAAGCTTTAAATGATGCACCGGATGGTACGGAACACGCGGCGCACTTCTGCCTTCCCTCTTCCTGTCTCTCTTCTGCTTCCATGTAATACGTTGTCTTTGAATGAGTCTACGCATACTCGCCGATAGCATCGAGCTAAACTAGCTAGTGGACGCTGAAGAGCCGCCATGCTAACATCGAGCTACATTAGCAAATATTCATTAAATAGCATCTAGATCAGCATCTTTTAAGTATTGGTGAAAAACAAAGACTAGTTGTTTACACGTGAGCAGCATTATCAGATGGCTCTTTTCAACTATTGGAAAATGAGAACGTATGTATTTATTTTTTCCCCTTGATACTTTAAGGGAAAACTTAATTCTCTTTTTAGGTGTAAAATGCCAAAACTTGTCAAACATTCAAGGTTTAAAAAAGGTTTAGTTTTGAACACATTTTTAACATTAATTATACATAATAATAATAAGATTTCAGAGTACATTTTACAATTGTCAGACAGATTCAGCAACAAAAACTCAAAATTTCAACACTAAAGGGGCATGCTTTGTTGTTGACGAGATCATTTTAGTGATGTTGCGGACGAAAACAACGCTATGGCTAAATCTTTTGGGGCAAAAGTGGCTGATTTTCTTCCATATCATTTTTCTCTAACAACTCAAATCTGTAATGGTTCTTGTCAATCAGTCAAGTTATTTCCAAGCTTGAAATTGATGGTGGAGCAGCCTTATAATTTGAAAAATGTCAGCATATTGTTACATTATCAAGTTGATAGCAGTTAGGCTAACACATAGCTAAATTAGCTAGTGGATAGTGGCCAGGCTAGCATATAACCGGATTAGCAAGTGGATAGCAGCTAGTTTCGCATTTAGCCTCAGTACAAATGTATAGCATCCAGGCTAGCATGTAGTTTAATTAGCCAATGACTCCAAATGGCTCCATTGACAAGAAAAAATTGTTGTTGCTAATGAGTTTAAGTTGTAAGTGCAGTTGCTATGGGTTACCGCTCATCGCACTCGGATGGAAACATGGCAGTTGTGATGCGGGAAGCTAATGGCTAATTAGCTTCTTTTTGGCGCTGCGTGGTCTCTCTGCTTTGTTTTTTGCCGATTGAAGGTTCAAACATGCCAATTATGTTTGAATGCGTCAATCATGTTGCGCGTGCGTGTGCCTTTCACTGTTCTAACATCTTTTGTTTGTCTCATCTTCTTTAGCTTCTTTCTCCTCACCGCCGCCTGTCTGCCTGTTGTCGTGTTACGCCGGCGAGGGCGGGGCGACTTGGGGGGTGGGGGCGTGACTTGAATACAGTGACCCCTCCCATTTCTCGCGTAGAATATCTTGACGCTAGAAAATCTGCAAAACGTGTTAGTCGGTTGACCCCTCACGCGCCTCTGCAAATATGTTTGTCGAGATGGGTGACTTTACTTTGAGTCATAATCATATTGCTTCATTATTCATACTCCCACGACTGTAATTTTCATCAGAATGCCCTGTTTGCACTAGTGGGGGTGCATAAAATAAATTATTGTAAAGAAAGCATTTATCGTGACTTCCCATTTAATTTTAACACCAAAATGTTTGGCAAAACACATAGCTAAGTCAATTAGCCTAGTGCTAACGTAATATGCGAAAGTCCATAGATGTGCTAATGGATATTAGCATAGATCTTGTGGGGGAGTTCACTGTAATATCATGTTTGTTGTTGAGGGGGGGCAGAATTCTTGTGTTGCCACGGTAACCGTGATGGTGGTGATGTCATTGTCTGAACAAACAAACGCTGGTAAGATAACGCCGACGGTTTGCACTCTGCCATTGGTCGGCCCGGGCCACGCCCACTGGGACGTGGTCCAAGTCGGTAACACCCACGCACACACGCACAAGTCCATGAGTTGACGACTCACTGACACGCGGCGACACATAACAAGAATGTACACCTGATGGGTCGTCGTGTCAGCGAGTCGTCAACTCATTGACACGTGACAAGTCTTCACATGTGACAGCAAGTCCCCTCGTGTCGAAAAGTTGTCAAGCGATTTTTGCGCTGATGATAATGTGATGACTCGTTGGCACGCGTGACTACTCGTCAGGTGTACGTACTTGTCGCGTCGGGTCGTCACGTGTGAGCGAGTCGCCACGTGACAACTTTTCGACGCGGTGCGTTTTCGCGTGTTGTCACGTGGCCATGAATTGTCACATGTCAGTAAGGTTTCACCTGTCGGTAATGCCTCGTGTCAAGAAGGCTGAGTGACCCGTGGTCACGTGTCGGATCACGTGACGCATGACAAGTTGTGGCGTGTCAACTCATCACGTGTTGTCACATATGACGGGGTTGTCACGTGTCAGCAATTTGTGTCAAAAATGATGCATGGTCTCATATCAGCAAGTCATGATAGGATGTCATGGGAAACCGCATGTCAAGTGTCGTCATATGTTAACACGTTATCATGTTTCAGCAACTCATCACGTCAGTGTTGGCACGTCACCATGTCATCATTTGTCGTCATGTGTCGATGATTTGTCACACAATGACTTGTCGTACGCCCGTGAGTTTTCATGTAACGTCACATATCAACATGTGATCAGGTGTCTACTTGTCATCGCGTTTTAACGAGTTACACGGCATCGTCACACGGAGATGTGTCGTCACCTTTCGACGCGTTGTCACCTGTCAGCAAGTTGTCATGTGTAGATGAGCTGCCACGCATTGTCATGTCACCTGTCTGGTCCACACGTGATCACGCGACACGTGTCGCTTGGATGCGACGTATGAAGGAGAGTCAGCCGTTTATGTTCGCTGAAGGTTTCTTGACAAGGAAGGCCTGTATTCACCCTTTCATAATACAAGCCTCCTCAAGTAGACTTTTTTGTTTTTTAAATCTCTCCTTACTGTTGTTTGTGGTCACATGACCATCCAACGCGCTCACCTGTCAATTGCAACATGGAAACGATATAACACACAAGTGTGTCCAGACCAGATCTGGATTGTAGGCCTTTTCTTGTCCAGAAGCCCTCAGTGTACTTCACGCATGTGATCTTCTTCACCAGACACACGAATGCATACAGTGTCAGTTTCACAACATGTTTGATATGGTGAATGCTAATGCTCTTAGCTAGTAGTTATCGTCAGTAAGACTCGCTGACCGTATTCACAATTTTTTTAACACAGTGTTTTTTCGTGAGGTAATGCTCACATCTTGAGGACATTTCAAGAAGTGTTTTCTGCATGTGCTTTAACGTTACGGTATTTTCTGCCAGTTTTAGCTGGTTCTGTGTTAGCCAGTTTTACAGCATATTTTCTTTGGTGAATGCTAATGCCAATGAGCTAATTAGCCATTTGGACACACTAACTGTATTTGAAACTTAGCAGCTTACATTTTTTTTCTTGTTGTAATGCTAAATGTAAAGTAGCATTATTTGCTAGCTTTTGTGGTATTTGGTACTGGGAATGCTAATTTGTGAGCCAGTTTTAGTGCAATAACAGCGTTTGCCAGTTCTAACATCTGTCATGTCGTTAGGCAATGCTGTCAGTGCTAATGTACTTGCAGTCGCTCATGTGACTGGTGAAGACAAATCTATTGAGGTTTTTAATTAACAAGCGGCTGTGAACTCCCAGCATGCATTCCGGTGCTTGGAGCGTCTGAAACTGTAATTAAGAAAATGGGTTTAATTAGCATGTGCGGATGCACGGGCGCGTGTGTGTGATGAGGGCACATTTACCGCTGCGTGTTTGTGTGTATGTGTGTAACCCGTGTGTCTGTGCGTGCCGGTTAGGCCTGCTGGGTCTGCAGTTGATTAACGGTAAGAACGAGTCGGCGCACATCATGGACGCCGTTGGAGTGGTGGCGCAGTCGCTGCAGGAGCTTCTGGACAAAGAGAACATCACAGAACCTCCGCGGGGATGCGTGGGGAACACTAATATCTGGAGGACGGGACCCCTCTTCAAAAGGTGCGCCGCTACACGTGCCCACGCCAAGGTTAACTAAAATTGAAAAAACATTTACGGTAATGAAATTTTTAAAAAAAAGGAATGAGATGAATGCCTTGAAAAAACATGGTAACTAACTGAAACTACATTTCAGGGTGCTGATGTCGTCAAAGTACGCCGAGGGTCTGACCGGTCGCATCGAGTTCAATGACGATGGCGACCGGCGCTTCGCCACTTACAACATCCTCAACTACCAACAAAAGCCCGGAAGACTCGTACAGGTCGGAATCTTCAACGGCTCGCAGGTGAGGGATTATCAAAAGCGCACACAGAGGATTACACGCGATAACACACAATCATGGAGTATATGATCACGCTTGTTTGTGGCAGGTGGTGATGAACCCGCAGAGGAAGATCATCTGGCCTGGCGGGGAAACTGAAAAGCCAGTCGGCTACCAGATGTCAACCAAACTCAAGGTCTGGTAAACAGCTAGTGCTAATATGTGAACCTTCTGTCATGTGCTTATGCACAAACATGCAAATGTACTCATGACCTAACATGCTATTTTGTGTGCTAAAGTGCTAACAAGCTAATATAGTTGTAGGCTAATCTACTATCGCGCTAATATGCTCATGTCCAAATGCATATTTTCAATGTGCAAATGTACTTTTGTGCTAATGTGATAACATGGTAATATGCTAACAAACCCTAACGTACTCTAACGTTTGCTAATATGCTAATGCCGTGCTTCTCAAACTTTTTTCAATGCTGTACTCCTAGGTATGGCTTAGCGTTATTTTTTTCAGCTATTCCATAATGTAGATTGTGGAACATCATCTGTTTTATTTCTAGCTCATCTGACGGAAAATTACAACGACTTACTTTTTTTTGAAATATAACAGGAAACTGACATGTTTTGCTGCCGTCTTTCTGCTAAACCTACACAAAAGATAAAAACTTCATGAATGTAGTGTGGTATTAATAGACTTGCGAAGTGTAGTCTCTCTGAGGCATTGTTATTCATGTGCTTCAAGATTGTTACATTCTTTTAGTTTACCACAAGATAACACTAAATTCTACACACTGTCCCTTTAACAAAAAATGCGTATGTATAATGTTATTGAAATAAGTCACTATAACAAAGGTGTCTTCAGGTTCCAATCATTTTGCACTTAATTTGAAAAAAAAAGTGTCAGTGTTTCTGTCATTAAAAAGCATTGAATTAGATTTTCTGATACCTGCAGCAAGAAATCTTGTTGAAATTTCACATACTGGCTCTGGTACCTTCACGTGGTTTTCAATTGTACTTGCTATTGAACGAACACACAAATGTTATAATGTGCTAACATGCTAATGTCTGTGCAGATCGTGACCATCCACCAGGAGCCGTTTGTCTACGTGAAGCCCACCAAAGCGGATGGAACATGTAAGGAGGAATACACAGTCAACGGAGTTCTCATCAAAAAGGTTATCTGCACCGGACCCAACGGAACCATTCCAGGTCTCACACTCAAACACGCTCACAAACATGTCCATGTGTACGACGTGTGCACAGAATGCATTTATGTTGGTGCTTCAGGTCAACCGACGGTTCCTCAGTGTTGTTACGGCTTCTGCATCGACCTCCTCATCAAGTTGGCCATGAGCATGAACTTCACTTACGAGGTTCACCTTGTGGCCGATGGGAAATTTGGAACGCAAGAGAGGGTAAGGGGCGGCTTCCGCCACGCATGCATTGAAAATGCTATCCGGCTCACAAAATCACACATGACGCATAAAAAATATAAATCTTCACACGCGCGCTTTTTCATACACACACACATCCACTTTTCAGGTACAAATCATGCATCAGCCATCAACTAATAGCATCCCCTATGTACAGTACATGTATCATTGATATAAATGCATTATTTATCTTTATGAACATTTATCATGCATGCTAACATGTTTTATACATGAGCCACGATTCTATTGGATGGGTGTGTGCGTCCTGCTGGTTAAAGAAATGTATCAGGGGTCTTTGTTGCCATAACAACACTGTCTCACTGGGGTGTCTTTGTTGTCGTGGCAACGTGCTATCACATTGTTTACTCGTTGCCGAAACGATACCCTGTCGTGTCAATGTCTTTGTTTCCATGGCAGCAGACAATGACATGTTGTTGTTGTCATGACAACACCCTATCACAACGTCAAGACAAACATTAAATACTAAAACTACCCTAAACGTATGCAGCCATTTTCAACAGTCCATAATTACATTTATAATCACTTTAGTTTTCATGTACCTTTAATACCTTTCAAAGCCTTTTTATCACATCATCTTTACTAAAAAAGACATATTGTCCTCAAGGGTCAGGTAACAATTGATCACCGCTCAGCTTGTGATTGTCAAATGACCAAATCTTGTTTATTTTCATCTGGGTGAAATTTCAGCTTCCTTGTGTAAAGACCAAAGAATTGGACAAAGATACTTCACAAGGTTAACAATTAAAGTACCTCAATAATTGAAAGAAATTGAAAAAAGATATAGATTGGTACTGTGGTATTATTGAATGTCTGGTCCTTTAAATATGTAAAATTATGTCTTGGGGTTTAAATCAGTTTAAAGGGCATCAAATATTATGACAAAAGTTGAAAATAGATGCAGCATGAGTCCTGTGCGTACGTATCTCGGATGTGTTGCAAAAAAGGCGCACGTGCCTGCAGTTTGCTTGTATTTTTTTGGCACGATTATGAAGCGTGTTGTGCCGTCCTGTGCGTAAGGTGAACAACAGCAACAAAAAGGAGTGGAATGGCATGATGGGCGAGCTCCTGGGGGGCCTGGCCGACATGATTGTGGCCCCCCTTACCATCAACAACGAGCGAGCTCAGTATATTGAGTTCTCCAAGCCTTTCAAGTACCAGGGACTCACCATCCTCGTCAAGAAGGTAGGAAGTCCGCTCGGCGGGCAAAAACGCAACAATGAGAATGAGAAGAGGAATAAGATTTGCCGGCGATTGCGTGCCTGCAGGAAATCCCTCGAAGCACACTGGACTCGTTCATGCAACCTTTTCAGAGCACTTTGTGGCTCCTTGTCGGCCTGTCGGTCCACGTGGTGGCAGTGATGCTCTACCTATTAGACCGATTCAGGTAGAAACACACCCAAAGTGGAGCACACACACATGCTCTGACAGGGCTTCAAAAACAAAACTGGTTGCGATACCATCACCCAAATGGAATTTTCATGCAAGTGTATGTGGGTACCTAAATTTTTTAAATGTGAAAAGTAGTCATACTTTACATATTTAAGACAAATATTACTGCAGTACACATATTTACTTCAGATTTAAGCAAATATGTGTACTGCCGTAGTTCGACGTCCGAGGAGCGCACGTGGCAAGTCCATTTATGGTTAACTTGTCTTTCCGGCATGCAGGAAACCTTCACAGCACATCTCTCTGCAGTATAGCTTTATTTTATGTTTTTTAATCCGTGATGCACTGAGGGCGCGAAGTAGTGAGGGATCGCTGTACTGCGGAAAGACGCGCTGCCAAGTTTTCCTGCATGCCAAACAGACAATTAGACTGTAATTGCACTCGTCCTACATCGATCTCGAGGGAGCCTTTAGCTGACTAAACATTATAAACAGGAAGCAAGAGTTTACACTCGCAATTCCAATTAATTACAACAGGGCTGTGTTTTTTTACGAACTGCATTGCTCGTTCAGCATGTTCCCGCGTGTGAGGTGGAAACTGCTTGCTGGAGGCAGTCAACAGCTTTGACAGGATTGACTGGCTAGAAAATCAGTCAATCAGCTCACGGGTACTCCTACAAGACACGTGATTGGCTCCTTGAGCCAATGAGGGCTGGAGTGGATGCAACTGGGCTGTTGTTATTTCTCAAGACGCAGTCTCTGAGTGCAGCTGACACGTGAGTGATGACGGCAGAGCATTGGGTAAAATGAGGACAAAACAGAGCGTTGGGGAGATGTTACAAGATGTAATAAATTGGAATTTTGAGTGTAAACTCTGCTTCCTTGTTATTATTTTGGGTCAACTGCGGGCTCCACTCGAGGTCAACATCCAAAGGCCGTTACGCCGAGGAGTAATCGTAGTCCCCAATATGCAAAGTAGAAATACTTTTCACATTTTAAAAATTCCGGTACCCACTGCATGAAAATTCCTGGATGGGGGGGGTCCTATTTCATGGAATTCACTTAGCGCGGGAGGGCTTCGGTCCCCATGAACAGCAAAAAAACGGAACACTGAACCACTCTGTTACCTGTCCGGCCCACTTAGGGAATAGATTTTCCTTCATGTGGCCCCTGATCTAAAATGAGTCAAAATTACTCTGCGGTGTGCCGCTAAAAAATGTTAGACCCACTCATACATGCTTACATCATGTATGACAAGATGACATTCGAGCAGTGAGACAGGATCAGATACAGAGGGACCAACCAGGACATGTTACATGTATTACAGTGACGATCTACCTACCAGTCTTCTTGATCTCAAATGTGGTGCATACAGTACATACAGTATAATGTGTACGCTCACGTGTGTGCGTGCAGCCCATTCGGAAGGTTCAAAGTGAACAGCGAAGAAGAAGAAGAAGACGCCCTCACCTTGTCCTCGGCCATGTGGTTCTCCTGGGGAGTTCTCCTCAATTCTGGGATCGGAGAAGGTGAGTCCGGCGTCTTGTCCCGAAGCGTGCGGGGAGCTTGTCTGAACCTTGTACGCCCGCCCCTAGGAGCCCCGAGGAGTTTTTCGGCGAGGATCCTGGGAATGGTGTGGGCGGGCTTCGCCATGATCATCGTGGCGTCGTACACGGCCAACCTGGCCGCCTTCCTGGTGCTGGACCGGCCTGAGGAGCGCATCACTGGCATCAACGACCCCAGGGTCAGCGCCCGTGCGACGGCGACGTCATCGCGTCCCCGGCTCCCGCACGCGCACACCCCCAAGCACAAATGAACAACAACACGTCGTCATCACCTCCTTTCCCGATGTCGTCAGCTTGTTGCCGTCCTCGTGATGTGGCTGCAGTCATCACGCCAACAAGCCTTCATCATCATCATCACATCCTCCTCCACACCGTCGTTTTCATCCCATAATCGTCATCATGTCCCCGTCGCGGTCACGCCTGGGTAACGTTTGAATATTCCAACTGCGGGTGCTTTGCATCTTTTGCCTTTTGGTGTCTTGCTGCATATTGCCCAAAAAAGTAACTGTTACTTTTCTCATTACTTGTTTGAAAAAGTAACTGAGTTACTTTACTGGTTAGTTGCGTTAAAATTCACTGTTAGATTCCAAGTTACTTTTATGGGTACAGTTCACAAAGTATCACTCTGCAGAGCATACAAAGTTTTGATAGTGACCTTAAAAAACAAAATTTGCTTTATTAAAAGCAACATTAAGACAGCCTTATTTTTTATTTTTACAGCCTTCATTTTTATTTATTTTTTTTATTAGAAAAGACACTTTGGAGGACTTCTTCTCACAACATTACTAATTGTTTTTATTTTTAAAAAATACGCAAAAATCTTTTCTAAAATAAAACTACCAGTACTCTTTTTGACAGATTTAAATACTAATGGTGTAATAGTAAAACCCAACATATATGAAGTAGATTGCTTATGTATGTATTTATATATATATATATATATATATATATATATATATATATATATATATATATATATATATTTGCACTGTTGCAAGAAACGTTAATAATTGAGTTTTTAGCTGATACAAATTCAAAATAGTGCTGACTTGCATCTTGAAAACATTATGCCACAGACATGAACGTTAATTTGCTTACCCCCATAATGTAAGTCACTATGTTCAGTTCAGTTCATGTTCAATAGATGTTTTATGGGTTTTGTCTGCATGTGTTTCCATGTTTTCTGTACGTTTGGCCTCGTTTTCACATCTGTGTGCTGAACGTATTTTGCTTCCGTCCATCAGCTGCGAAACCCGTCGGACAAGTTCATCTACGCGACGGTGAAGCAGAGTTCAGTGGACATTTACTTCCGGCGTCAAGTGGAGTTGAGCACCATGTACCGGCACATGGAGAAGCACAACTACGAGAGCGCCGCTGAGGCCATCCAGGCTGTCCGAGACAAGTGAGCGCTCGCCACCTTTTTACGACGTCCCCAATGGGACGTGATTTTTAATCAGATATTTTCTAAATAAAAATATCCTGAACCAGCAGGATTTTCCATTGTCCATCCATTTTCTATAGCTGCTTATCCTCACAAGGGTCGCAGGCTTGCTGGTGTCTATCCCAGCGGACTTTGGGCAGTAAGAGGAAGACAGTTTGAGCTGGTTGCCAGCCAATTGCAGGGAAACGGACAAACAAACACCCAATCACACCCAAGGACAAGGAGGGGCTTGGCAAAATATAATGAAGAAGCACTGCAATAAGCTGCAATAAGCACTGCAAACCTGTCCAGTCTCTCTGTGAATACTCTTTTCACAGAAAAAAAAAAATGTTTTTTTCCTGCCCGTTAGCAAACTGCACGCCTTCATCTGGGACAGCGCCGTGCTGGAGTTCGAGGCGTCGCAGAAATGCGACCTGGTGACCACCGGAGAACTTTTCTTCCGCTCGGGCTTCGGCATCGGAATGAGGAAAGACAGCCCTTGGAAGCAGAACGTGTCGCTCGCCATCCTCAGGTAAGCGCCCGCCGCGACCCCGTCCGCAAACAAACCAACCTCATCTACGGGTCTCAGTTCCCACGAGAATGGCTTCATGGAGGACCTGGACAAGACGTGGGTTCGCTATCAAGAGTGCGACTCCAGGAGCAACGCGCCCGCCACGCTCACCTTTGAGAATATGGCAGGTGAGCGGCGGGAGCGCGGCATGGCGTCCCGTCCCTCGTTTTGCACTTGTCCTCCTTCTCTTCTTCTCTTCGTCCAGGTGTGTTCATGCTGGTGGCGGGGGGCATCGTGGCGGGCATCTTCCTCATCTTCATCGAGATCGCCTACAAACGCCACAAGGACGCCCGCAGGAAGCAGATGCAGCTGGCGTTTGCCGCCGTCAATGTCTGGAGGAAGAACCTGCAGGTGAGGATGATGACCGCCACATCAGAGATGATGATGAGAATGACAGGTGAAGTTAACGCATGTGTGTGTGTATGCGTTGTCTTCCTTGTAGCCGTATCCGACCGACATCACCGGACAGATCAACCTATCAGATCCCTCCGTCAGCACCGTGGTCTGAGCGCTGCGGACACGCCCACCGCCACACTCAAAACCCAAAACACACACAACGCACATGAGCACACACCAGTGAGCGACTTTATTTTGGTAGCACTAAGTGTTCGAGTGTTTCTTGGTCATTTGTCAGGTGGGCGGAGCCAGTGGAACAGGAAGTAGATTCCCTTCACGGTAAAACACATACACTGTCCTATAATAATGACGATAGCATTCCTAAAAAATATAGATTACACTGGGAAATGTGCGTTGTTGATACGAAACAGGAAGTGACATCAGCAAGACATCTGTACATATTTTTTTAATGATTCTTTGAGCAATAGCAAAAGATCAACACCAGTTGTTAGCTTCAGCACGTTAGCTTAACGTCACTGCCCACGAGGCTCCGTCCCCCAACGCTCCCACGGCATGCTGGGATTTATGATGTCATCAAACTTGTATTATGATGTCACTCTGTCTACCTCCACTGGCCAATCAACACAAAGCAATGTCCATGTGTCGTCAAACGTTTCATTCGCCTAAAAAAGGTTTGTTGCTTCTTATCGGCTCAACGCATTTGTATCGTTTTTCGTTCCATGTAGCATTTTCAGTAAGCAGCTAAAGTTAGCATGTTAAGCTTGTTATAGTGATGGAAACCTGGGGCCTCATGGGGGCTGACGTACGCATGTTTTTATTGATTTTGATTTGTCGACGAGTCAAAGAATTGACTCTGAACAATAGCGGACGGTTCAATAACCACTCGAGGCATTTTTAAAAAAAAATTTTTTGGACCCGGATACCCTCTTATTAGTGTACATGTCAGAAAAAACGTCAAGCCAATCGCAGCAATAATCGTCACTACTCCGCTTGACAGTAAAACACGTCGGAAACACAGTTTGAAGACCAACTTCAAAATAAACCTTAGTTTACCAAATATATGAACACAAATGTATGATTTTCTTTTAAAGTTGGTTATGGCAGCATGAGCAAAACACTTGACATACTTCAATCGACATAACAACAAGAACAATGTGATGAAAACGTATGACACCTGTTGCTAATCTTTAGCAGTGGCTTGAACCTCGATATATCTGTGTCTATTATAAATTAGCCGCTCGCTAACTAGCAGTGCGCGAATGCTCCAGATAGACTGAAAGACAAATGACTCTGCACACTTTGATGCTAACATCACACTGATCCAAACACAGTTGCCGTTCCTCCCGATCACATTTGAACAAACTATAATGACTCGGGCAAAAGACCAAAATCCGCGGGTAGAGATTTGGAGGTGGAGGAAACTCATGTGCTGCTAAGCACAGTTTAAAGAGACACTGTGTAAGATTTAGACCGTTTTTCATTCAATAGGAATAAATTATGTTAAATTTCAAAAACTCGCAAATAAATGTGTTCTTCACGACCAACAGTATATTTTAAATTAATCGTATGTCTAATTATTATGGAATGATTTTACATAGGGGTGGCACTCCTCCCGAGGTCGCCATGTTTGATATAGCTACGGACAGCAGAAGGAGTGCTTATTGTTGCATTTACCGTAATCCTACCAAATTACACATACTCTCCGGGAGTGTGTGCATTCTTCACATGCGCTTGGCGGAGATTTAGGGGCATTACGGTAGATGCAGAAATAAACACTCCTCCTGCTGTCCGTAGCTAAATCATACACAGTGTCACTTTAAGTAGAAAAAATGTTGATCATCAAAACGTAACAAAAGTTGGTCATTCATAGTTACGTGGAAATGTGTTATTTATTCAGTCTTCTGTGTTTTATTTATTTTTCACCAATCAAAAAAACATACATTTTTATTTTTATTCGAACACTTGATATTCAATTTGAATTTTCAGTAGGATTTCTAATCATTAAAAAAACATGTTAATGCTCACATGCCATTATATATATATATATATATATATATATATATATATATATATATATATATATATATATATATATATATATATATATATATATATATATATATAGATAGTGGTAGTCTTTTGTACAGTATGGATCAAGAGAGAACTAACACAAGTGCACCTGATGTCCAGAGTGCTGTTGTATATTTTAATTAAAACGTAAGATTTTTAACATTTTCAGATTTTTATAGCATTGCTGTCACAGAGTGCCATTCGCATAGTACAAAATAATCAGATGAACAATTCGGCTCATGGCTTGATGATCTGATTTTGCAATGAGGAAATCCCAGGCCTTGTTTATACTCATTTGCATATTTATATGAGGGGCAGTAAGGGAGGAGTCTGGTATTCCAACATGGATAGATTTTTTTTTTTCTTTTTTTATGCATTCCACATTTTCTCTTTTTGGCAGTATGTTGTTTTTTGTTGGCATACAGCAAGTCTGTCCATGAGGCCCCTGGAGATCTCGTGCAAATTTCACTCTTGTTAGCCGGTTGCTAATGCTAAGTGAGCATTTATTACTCCAAGTGCTGATTGATGCCGATTAAGACATTGCACTTTTTTTTATATGCTTTTATCTGTTTTTCACAAAGGCCTGGTACACATGCCAAGATGACAAGGGCTGTTTTTGTCCTGGCTTTGCCTCTTTGCGACCAGAGCATCTATGATATTGAAATAATGACACGTTTGACTTGTCAAGAGGCGGAGCACGATTTCTTGAAAAGCTAGCTAACATTTTTCCTACCTGTAAATGAAAATAATCCAACAAAGATTACCGAAAAAACTAAATAATAACACAAAATAACTGCCATCAAAGAAATCGACGTCTTTGCGACAACACTTTAGCTGCCCAACAAAGTGCCTGACGTCAAACACGCAAACAAGGATACAGACGTGAACTAAACCCAAACATGTTATACTCTGTGTATTTTTATTTTATTTTTCGACTAAAAACGGCTTTCCATATGCTGAGAAATATTTGGAAGAGCAAATGTTTTCCCGATGACCTCGGCGTTTGACAAGGCTGCCGCATCTTTCGCCAAACCTCGGCTAACAACTTCGTACCGCAGCCGCTACGCTGGTGGAACTCAAGCTTTATGTTTGTGCTGCTGAGATAATCAGAGCAAACCATGCACTGCAAAAACTGTTAAACATCGCATGCTTTTGATCTTTTTTATTAGCTCACTTCGCATTTTTCAACATTTACAAAAAATCCTTGTGTGTGTACCAGAACTTTCTTGAGAATCCAAAATGAACGGATGCTGATTTAGTTTTTCAACTTGATGTTGTAAAATGTTTTGCTTGCACTTGTTCTTCTGTCACATGAAGCACTTTCAGTTAGCAGGATGTTTTGCTAGCCTGGTGCGCCATCTTGTACAAAACGCCGGCTAATGCTACGTGAGTAAAATTAGCCAACATGAAGTATGCGGCTAATTCTCTTTGATTCACACTTAGCCAACGTATTTCTTTTGTTGACTAATGTGAGAATGAAACTTAGATTTATTTTTTTTCCCGAATGCTAGTTCTGCTAATTTGGCAATGCTCATTTGTAGCGATGTCACTAGAGGTTTTCAAGAGGATGTCCCGATCCGCTGATTCCTTCAGAGATTATGTCGACTTCACACATGTGGCGAGGATTTTATGTTTTTTTAGCATTTCAACTAAGCTAATAACACTCCATTATGTGAGCTCCGCAGTTTAATTGGACTTTAATTGTAAAAATATGCTAATAAATCATCCTCTTTTCTCCATAGGAATGTACTGCCGCAATACTGTTTGTCTGCTCTCAGACTTGTATGATCTGATACCTTGACATACTTCATCTGTCATATGCATACTATTCTATACTCTTCAAGAAATATCATGTTTAAAACGTTTTTTTTTTTAAAGAGAGCTAAACTCAAAAAAAAAGAAATGGTACATTCCACATATTTAGACAAACATACACTTGATAAAAACACATAGTTTGGTTTTCTTTAGCTTATTGCTAACATGTAACGCAGAACACCAAGACGGGCTAACAAATAGTGATGTCGCACTAAAATCCTTTAAATTTTCAACTATCTGAACACATCGGCAAAGCCACATATCATTACCGCAATAGCATAATTGCCCAGGTCACGTTTTTGGAAGAGAATCTTGATATTATGACGTTTAGTTAAAAATGACTTGCAATCATGTGTTAGGCTAGTAATATACAGAAATTGTCATAAACCAACACAGGCACATATTTTTTCTTTACTGTGTGGAAAAACAAGTTTAAATACTGTAGCTTTGCCCTAATATTTTTATATCTTATTCATCAAATGTACGTGTCATCGGCTCTTCGCTAGTTAGCTAGCTAAACACGCAAATTGTGCCAGATAACAGCTGATGCAAAGTTTCTGTACAATGAGGGGAGACTCATGCCCGACTTCAAAGTGTGATTCAGGAGCGTTTTAGTTCAGGTGAAGGAATCAGAAAAGTTCTAAAGGTGTAAATTTTTGGTACATCCCTAGATCTTGACAGGGACTAACATTAGATCTGGTCTAAACTAATACTTGGACCAACTCAAGACCTGGTCTAAACTCAGACCAAGTCCAACTTCAGATAGTCTTACGTTCGATGAGAACTAATTTTGGTCTTGGTCTAACTTGAAACAAGAACCAGCTTTTGACCTGGCCTATCAAGACTTTCTCAAGAAAATGGGTCAATAAATTTGGAGATGTTTTTTTCTGAGAGATATTTCACAATCAAAAACATGGAAGCATATATTTGATGTTATACTTATGTATAAGATCTAATATCATCCTGTATGTTACATTATCTCCATATGTTAGCATATATTCCACCTTATGAAAAGATGTCTTTTAAAAAGCTGAAGCTGTTATGCTAGCAACATGTCCCATTTTGTTAACCTTTGCTTGCTAACATTTTTTGATATGCACATTTATTTTGTGAATACTAACTAATGTAGCAACGCGTTAGCCTATAGCTCAGTGACGTCATTGTGATTGACGTGAAGTGAGAAAAGCAAATTGCTGCAAATGTTAGCGCTAACACGCTAATGCTATGTGCTATCTTTGCGTGGTGTCATATGCCGTGATGGAGGCGGAGCTATTGTAGAAACCCCTACCGTTGGGATTTTTCCACTTCCTGTCTGGAAGTGTGAACTGACTGTAAACAAATCATGTTCTTGTGAGAAAAGGTTTTTGACTGTAAACAATCTTGTTCATGTCAAAATAAAAGTTTGTGATTATAAAAACTCATGTTCATGCCCAATGACAGCTTCTAATGTGAACCGTCATACTGATGCCCGAATACATACGTTTTTTGACGGCAAATTGTTTTTTTATGTTCAAATTACCTTCCGTTTGAAGTTTAGATAGTATTGCATAGTTTTACCACTCTTATATCTTGTTAAAAAGGACATACAGAAAATGAAATCTTAAGATCTGTGAAATTTTAGTAGTGTTTGGAATCCTCAGGATAGACATTACGTCAGATGTCTATTGTCTGTCGGCCTGCCACGTCACTTTTTGCTCACTGAAATATAATTTGACTGACTTGGATGCAATACTGCTGCATCTTTATTGTACAAACTGCAATTAGCCTGCAGTCAATGGGTCAATAGTACTTGACAGCACCACCAAGCAGCAAACGTGTTCAGTTGAGTCAATAAATGGGCTTGGTTCAATTCACTACTCACAGCACGGCAGACTATACCGGATATTTGTTTTCTTCTATGTATTTATTTGTATTTTTAGGCCTGGTTTCAGCTTTCTTGGTGATAAAAGAATTCTGGGAATGCAGAAACTTGCATTCTGATTGGCTCTTGGCCAGGAAATGTAATTTCATTGTTAAAAACGTTTTGTAGTAAATTCAACCTCAGCCTTACTTAGTTTTACTTGTAGTGTATGTGACAGATGAAATGTAGACAAATGTTAATGAAAGTTTACAGGAAATGCAAGATAGAAGTTTAATTCCCTTATTAAAACGTTTTGTAGTAAATTTAACCTCAGCCTTACTTTTTACTTGTACTGTATGTGACAGGAAATGTTGACAAATGTTAAAGTTTACAGGAAATTCAAGATTGAAGTTTCCCTTCTTAAAAACGTTTTGTAATAATTCAACCTCAGCCTTAGTTTTACTTGTGACAGTCTCTTAACTTGTAGGGAAGGCAATTATGTGAACTGACATCCACCAATTGTCACGTAAAGCATGCTGCTGTCCAGTGGACATTAATTGCGCTCTCGGTCCCTCATTCCTAGGGTTAAATCGTTTTGAACCACGGAGGAGTGGTCGAAAAAATTTTTAGGCTACCCGATTTTGACAAGAAAATAAACTCTGGCATTCAAATGTTTTTCGGTTACTAGTTTTATATCTGAATAATACAGGTCCCTTGTATAGAGGAAAAAATGCTTTCATAAGAGTACAAGGGAAGAAAGAGACAAAACTTCTGATGCTTCTTTATTTGAACCAAAATGGGAGAATCAAATTATTGTGACAATACAATGGAACATTTAAGTCAAGAAATAACAATTGAATCACATTAAGATACTTGTCCTCTTGCAAGTTGTCGTGAAAAAGTGTCGCACTGGATGCTAACTGAAAGACAAAAACGTCAGTCGAAGGGTTAGCGTTTTCACTCATTTTTCAAAGCCAACATTGTGTATATGTAAATATGGGTGGTTACATACAAAATATCGATTTCCATTCCTTACTTTAAATTGCATTAAGGTAATAGCTGTTTTACATGTGTGGAAACACTGCCATCCAATTGTCAGTAATTACAGTGCTCAATTGGCTTATTATTAGGTAAAGTGTATTTTGAGAATTTTATTACAGTGGCCCCCGGGTTACAGCGTCCCTAGCTTACATTTTCTGATTTTGCGATGAGATGTGGAATACTGAGTTTTTTCATCCCTATTGGTGTCTCCAACTGAAGGCGTTTTTAGGTAATTGCACTTATTGTTACCGTCAATGCCTCCATGCAATTCGTCACAATGCTGGTCTGCTATTGGTCAGCCGTCTCCTAAGAAGTGGCGGAATGGTAAAGCTTTCTATTCTGAGTGGTTACAAAACTGTATAGTGCATTTTCTGCTTAATTCAAACTTGACTGGGTTAGCTATGAGTCCCAAAATTGCTAGTGATGTTAAAGAGAAAAAAAATGGACACGAAGCTAGAGAGATAATCAAGAAATCGGAAGCTAGCCTAGGCTACCCATACTAGGGAATATGGGCATAACAAGCGGTATACATGTATCATCTCGTAACATGGGGGCCCACTGTATTGTTATTACTATTTTTAAAAATGAGAATTCTCTTTCATGGCACTGAATGAGTTCATTTGATCAGTTACTGTGCTGAAGGAATCAATTAGTTTAAAGTGCCAATCAAGTCCTAAGATAATGGATTATGTGTTAATATTTTATTACTGAATTGATCAGTTATTTTAGTACTTAACCTTTTACATGTCCTCTACTTCCACCAAAACCTGGGCGGAAGCTTCAAAGTCGAGGGCTCCCCAGTTCAGCACGTTGCCAGGCAGGCGGCCCGGTTTGGAAGCGTAGTCTCGGGCCTGCTTCGGAGAGAGGACATAGTCCCACATGTTCACTTGTGAGATCATGCCGACGAAGGGCCAATCGCGTCGTGAGAAGGCCAAGAGAGCTCTCTGGTCATGGCCCATGACTATGGCCCTGCCACTGGTGAGCTTCCCAGAGCGGATGTATTTCTTGACGGAGGGTTGGCCATCCAGCCACAAGCGGGCCACGCCGTTTGTTGAGCTCCAGGTGACGCACAATGTGTGCCAGTCAAGTGGAGTAATATGCGCAGTCAGGAGAGACGTGCATGTGTGCCAAGCACAAATCTCAAGCCTGTTCCAGTTTGGCATGCGGATCACAAAGTCATCAAGTTTCACTGGTCCACCCAGACAGAAGAAGGTAAAGCTTCTGGCCAGATCTGTAAAGAATCTTCACAAAGAAAAGCCAAGTGAGCAATTCAATACTTCCTACTTCGCCTACACAAGAGAATTCGAGACTTGATTCATCGCAAACCCCCAGCATCAAAAAAATCTAACATTGGATTGTGGTTACAACGTGTAATCATTTGGTTTACCTCAGACAGACGCTCAATGCGGAGAAAGATGTTTTTGGAATATTGAGTTTCACATGCGCTTTAACATTGCCCCCCAGGAAGGTAAAGACTTTGCCGGTAAGATCTGCACACGCAACAAAAACAATTCCAACATCACCAGTGGCGGTAGAATGAAAAGACTTTCCTTCACGGTCTGTGACTGGCGCACCCGTCTTCCTGGCTCGTTTGCAGATGTACTTGGCCTCGTCGCTGTCGCAGTCGTAGTCGAACCAGCGAACCTCATCCGCGGACACCAGGGCAGCGCAGCGTTGTCCATCCTCGCCCTCCTCATCCTCATCCTCGTCCGTCTCTTCTTCCCCCCAGTTCCTGCAAATAAACAGAGCTCCTTGCCAAATACCTGCTTCATTCGACCGGGAGGGATCCGAGCCCTTTCGCTTGGATTTGAGCGCTGCCGCTCACGCGTTGGATTCATTGAAAGCACTTCCGTCGGTCCACTTCCACTCTTCCTCCGCGTCGTCGTACATCAGGCCCAGCCAGGCATTGTCCTTTCCCAATGCGCTCATCAGCCATTTCTACGATCGTAAAACAGGAGCTTATACCCGAGAGATGCGATACAAGTTGAGATAGGTAGAGGTGAGCTCATGTGACCTCCTCCCCGTTGTCCAGAACGCTCATCAGGTTGCTGTCACGTGATAGGCAATCGGCGTTGGCCGCCTTCCATGTTTTGTTGCCTTTGGAGATCAAGTAACAGTCGTCCTTGTAGTTGAGCCAGCCATTGGGACACATGCACAGGCCTGGGGAAAAAAAATGACGAATAAAGCAAGTACACTTGAATTTTTAGTGTGGAGGAGCAAGAGAGCAAGAAAAAAAAAAAAACTCATGCAATCCCCGATCATATTTTTATCCCTAAATCCTAAAGTACCAGTCACTTCAGAACCCTGGACAATATTTAAGTGTAATTTGTCTTGGTTATTGTTAAACACTTACTTTAGGTTTATTTAACTAAATATATGTTATATTTCATTAACGGCTGCTAAACTCCTGACTTTTGAGCGATGCGGAGCTCTGTTGAGGGTCCAAAAATATGGAGGACCGAAAGTGCCAAAATGGAATAATACATTAATTTTCTAGAACCGCTTGCCCTCACAAGGGTCGCACGCCAAAATAATAATAATAAAAAAAACCCGTTAAATAAACAAACGTGTTATTAAATATTTAAATTAAAGATGGAATAAATAAACAAGTGTTATTAAATATTTATATTAAAGATTGAATCAAATATATGTTTAATTTAATGCGTCATTAATTTAATGTTTGAATAAATAAATGTTTAAATAATTAAATATGGAAATAAATCAATGTTTCTTTAAATGCGTCTTTAATTAAATTACCCTTCCGAAGGTTATTTCCCAGGATGGGCTTTTGCAGTTTTCCGTTCCCCTTCTCGGAGCTTTGTTCAAGGGATGCTGTTATATAATTTCTTCCATATAATCATTGTTAATTTAACATTTAATTATTTAATTCCATATTAACCAACAACACATTTAATGATATTTAATTCCATACCAAACATTTAATTAAAGAATTTAAGCAAAATATTTTTCCAAGGAAAAAACGTTTAACTTCACAGGGACTGTGTGCGAAACAAAGACATTTTGTGACGAGAAAAAGCTATAACATTAAAGCCAATTGTAAAGAAATTACTATGCAGGTCATACGCTGGATAGGACAAAATTTAAGGTAAACGGGATTTGGCCCCGTATACTAACTTTGACGAGCGAGTTTGACAGATAAAATTATTCATGAAACACCGCAACAGTGCGTCATTTAATAATTAGGGAAATTATATTATGTATCTTTTTTTTTTTACATCTAATCATTGGTAATTAACGATACATTTAATGAAACATTGACGACACGTTGATGTAATTAATGAAACAATTATTTAATAAAGCATTTAATTACTGAGACAATGGTACTTATTCAATTCACGAAATATGAACACTTTGGCACTTTCGGTCCTCCAAACAAAAAGCCTTCACGTTCACGAAAAAAACGCCTGGTTGAATGAAAATGACAACTCTCAAAATATTTTAAGCAAGGGAAAAACTTAAACATCTCATTAGGAACTTCTTATTAGGGACTGTTTCTGAAACAGGTATTTTTGAAGAGAAAAAAAATAAACATTAAAGCCAATTGTGAAGAAAGCACACGTAAAACGCAGAAGCAAATCAAATTTACAGACGTAATTTCATATCGCAGTATACCGAATTAAACGTCACACCTTTTAAGTCAGTAAATAAGGCTGTTAAACCATACGTATAAATCCTAAAATGGAAGTGAAAATGATTTAATGTAAAACTCACCTTGACGGAGAAGGACAGTGAAGACAAGGATGAGAATCCCGTTGGCTTTATAGATCATCTTGAAGCCTCCATCCATTGCGAGTCACTTTGGAGCAATAGACGCTTCACTTGCCATAGAATAGTAACGAACACCTCCACCTCCCCGGGAACAAATAAATAGCGCTGGAAAAGCTGATGCTTAACCCGCGTCCACTAATGTGTCTTTTATGACGCACACGGCTTTAAAAAACAGCGACAACTGCTTTACCTTTCATTCGAAGTTTCATAATTCAATTTTCTTGAACTAAACGCTCATTTGAATTCCATTTTTTAACTAAATTCATATTAATAATAATACTGATAATAATGCTCAAAAATCTTGCTAGTGCGGAGCAAGTTATTTGGAAACTTAGTGACAGTCCACTTTTTTTTTATATTGAGCCATTCTTTTAACAATTCACAATAAACATTTCTTGTCAATATTAAACAATAACACACATATGTACAAACAATCAGACATTCCAGATAATTATAACAACCATACAACGAAATAATATAAATGACAGACTTTACCCCCCAAAAATTTGAATAAATGTCCAGAATTATGTTCCCTGTACTATTTTTTTACAAACTTAAGACTCAAAATAAACATCAATGGCAGTTTTAAATATTTTAAAACCTAGGGTGAAATGTAAAAAAATGGCTTTGTTGAATGTGAAATTTACTAAATTAAAAAGACAATATTGCTGATGTCGATGTCTTTGAAGTATGTAATTATACTTTACATACAGGATTTTAATTGTGTGATTAGTTTTTTGAAGAAAAAAAAATCCTGTTTTCCTATAACTTCACTCTAAATGAACATTTACAAAAAGATGAATCACGCTTTCATGAGCACACCCACAAAATGTACATTTTTTTCTTTTTCACTAACCCAATTGGGATGCATCTCGAATTATATACATTTGTTGGGTATGTTATGTAATATTTTTAAATGTATTTCTGATTTCATTATAAAATTTTTAAAAGGAGCAAGCCACGATCTACGCCAATTCATATTTGGACATTGATCCCCCCCCCCCAAATTTCCCCAGTTGTACTATTTTCTATGCAAACATTTCCTCGTTCCGTAGAGTCAATCCATCGGCGTGTCATCTACTCTCCGAATTAAATGTTGCTGCCCTCCAGTGGCTATTAGACTGCATTGCAACAACAACAAGCCAATGGATGTTATTCAAAACACCTTGTTTGGTCTACCTGAGCAACTATGATGCCAAGTCATTTCCCAGTTGGACCAATGCAGGGATATGTTTTCCAAGTTTTAGCCTCAACTTAAATAAAAAGATTGAAATTAAAAGTTTTAGGTTAAAATTGAATTTTATTTCGTAATTTAATACCGATGTAAACGAATCCATAAATATTTGAGTAAGTTAAGTTTTTAAGTAAGTTTCATAATTTTATTCCGTTGATACACCCCTGTAATATTTTCTATTGTTCACATTTACTGTCGTTTGCAATTAATTTCCTAAAAAAAATCCTTCTCTACTAATTAAAAATCTGTATTGTTCACGTTTACTGTGTTCAATAAAATCGTTTAAAAACAAGTCTCCCTCACTATTAATGTGAAATCTACTACCACGTATCGTCTGCTCAAATCCCTTCGTCACGACTTTATGACGACGTCTCGCCAGCATGAGTGGATGAGTGCGTGACTGGAAGAGCTCCAGCCCACATCCACGCCAAGAGCGCCCTCTGTTGGTCAAACACCTACCTTCTCGTTTCCATGGAGACACAAAAAACAATCACAGACATTTTGAAGGCGCTAGCTACCTCGTCCACAATCCAAACGTTTGCCCAATTTTGAAAAGAAAAACGAAATAAGGTTTTGTTTTTTTAGGGCTCAAGAAGATGACGTCAGTCGGGCGCCGGCGTTTGCAGCAGGCTAGCGTTAGCCTGTCGGAGACCCGCATGGTCCCGAGCAGCGAAGTTTACCAGCAGCTCTTTGACGATCAGGTGCGTCTCACCCAGCGCTTCTCAATTATTTTTTTTTTGCAAAAGCCCACCCTTGAAAAGAATGGTGAATTATTATAAGTTCATTCACAATATAAATGGAATAAGTATGAAGTAAGTAACAAAAAGCTAACTAACTAAAACTATTCTTTTTAACATTAACTAAAGAAAAATACAGTATCAGAATGGATCAACTTTCAACCTATGTTAACTTTACGTTTTACGAATATAACAATAAAGGTTAATCCGAAACAGGAAAAAGTGCATCAAAGTGCTTGAAATATATCACAATTTGAAGGATTGACTTAATCTTACAAATGAAAATATCTATAAGTGGTCATTTTCAAAAGAGTGAGAAGATGATGAAGATTCTTAAGCACTCTGTAATAATAAATACCTTCTAAAGCTATTAATAAATCCACTGTACAATAAATCTAAAAAATGCAGAAAACACAGTTTTAACCAGCCCGAGTCCATTTTTCTCTGTGAGGAGCTCAAAAAGATATGCATGATGTGACTGCATGCATAGCATCCTGAAAAATGGTGAAACGCGTCAATTTTAACATAACTAGGTTTTAAAAGTGCCGAAAGGAAACACACATAAATAGTAATATGGCCAATAATTATAATAAAAAAACTAAATTGTCCAAGAAAAAAATGTATTTAATGATTGTGAAGAGCACCTGCTAATGCTAAAAAAACAAAAATACTAAGAATAGTGATAAGTACAAGCAGGCTAATGCTAAAGTTATCAAACGGCAGCTAATTGTGATGGTACTAATAAGTTATTTCTGAACTTCCTGAAGAGTGTTTAAGGATGAAGCTAATGAAAACACATGCTAATCCTAATGGCATTTAATGCATGCTAATGCTAAAGTTATCAAAAATGCTAAGAATACAAGCATGCTAATGCTAAAGTTATCAAACGGCAGCTAATTGTGATGGTACTAATAAGTTATTTCTGAGCTTTCTGAAGAGTGTTTAAGGATGAAGCCAATGAAAACACATGCTAATCCTAATGGCATTTAATGCATGCTAATGCTAATGTTGCTAACAACAATGCTCACGTATAAAACATGCTGTGTTTGCGTGCTTGAAGGTTCGTCTGTCCAGAAGTTTGTTGGCTGCACGCAAACACACAGCAACAACGAGTGCGCGTGCTGCCTACTGTGACACACCATGCAGTGTCACAACTAGGTACACACATGAACACTTATGCACACGGACACACAAACGTACACATGGCCAATTGACGACACATTTGAGCAGGGAGCGTTCCAGAACCAAGGATGACAATGGCTTTGAAGATGATGACGGTGAAAATTATGCAGAAGCAGAGGAGGTGGTCAGACTTCCCGACACCGTGGGTCAGTATGACATCATCCTCGTGACGCAGTGGCGCCGACCAATGGGGTGCGTGCTATGTTCAGAGGTCCATCACGACACGTGCGACATCCTGCAGCGCGTCCACAGAAACAAGAAGATCCAACACCAGGAAGCCCTTCGGCATGTGCACATGCAACTCACACAGCTTGCACAGGTAACGCGCACACACACAAACACACACACATGCATGAACACCATGTGTGTGTCTAGGTGTGTGAGGCGCAATTGAGGACGCACAGTGTGCATCTGAGGACCAAACTGCAACAAATCGACGCCTCTTTGCAAAAGCTTGCTCATGACATGACCCACGTGCAACAACGCACCCTACAGGTACACAAAAACACAATCTCAGTACAATCTGTTAATAGTACAGCTACACAACCATTATACAACATCTGCACAACTTCTAAACCACATCTAACCAACCGCAATAAAATCTTTACACAATAACCACATAACTTCTCAACAGCTACACAACCTTTCATTCACACCGCATTTTCATGACCTACAACATACAAACAATCTCAGCTAAACATTTATACACAAATTTTACACCACTATTGTACAACTGCTCTACAAAATCCATGCAACAATTATAAAACTCAATGGGAACTCCTGTTGGTACACAACGCCAACATTTACACAACATCTGCATGAATACGGGACATACACACGTATATTGTGTGTGCGTGCGCACAGGAGGTGTTGTGTGTGTGGAGCTCAGTGGAAGCTCACATGAAGGAGAAGAAGTCCAGCGTGTTGGCCTTTGAACTTCAAGTCAGCGAGTGTGAGCAGCTGAGAGTCAACAAGGTGATGATGTCACTTCCTCATCAAGATACACTGCCACTGATGTGGGTTTCATGGAGAGCAATGTTGTTTTCATTTTGTGTGTTTGCATCTGTTTGTTTAAATTGTGTGTAGATTAGACCGGTGCTGAGAACATACTGCCACCTGCTGGAGAAGATCAACTTCATGCCTTGCAGCAACACACACATGCACATTCACAGTCAGGCCACGGTAATACACTCACTGATCTCTTGCCTTTGACCCTAGATCTCGTCCCATGACTTGTGTGTGTGTGTGTGTTCCTTCAAACTTGCGTGTGACAGATGTTGAATCAGTGCCTACTGGCCAACCGGCGCAGCGCAGCGCGGCTCCTGCTGCTGCTGCATGAGGAGGCCCTCCAGCAGGAGGCGCTCCTGCGCATGCAGTGGGAGGAGTCTGTCAACCTGTGGAGGCGGAGCCAGGCCAACCACGTGGTCCAGGAATTCAGGTGGGTGGAGAATGTAGGTCACATGTTGGTTGTGTCATGCGATGTGCCAGAGCACATGTCGAGCCATTCAGGTCATGTGATGATGCATTGTTTTAGGTCTCATGTTGACTGGATCATGTGATGTGTCAGATCACATACCATGGTATAGGTCACATGTTGACGTGAAGTTCCAGATCGCATGTTGAGTCATGCAGATCATGTGAGGCTGCATGGTTGTAGGCCTCATGTTGACTGGGTCATGTGACGTGCCAGATCGCATGTTGAGTCATTAAGGTCGTGTGATGTGGCATGATTGTAGGCCACATGTTGATTGCATCGTGTGACGTGCCAGATTGCATGCTGAGTCATTCGGCTCATGTGATTCAGTATGGTTTAAAGTCACATGTTGACTGGGTCATGCGTCATGTGACAACTGGGTCATGTGACTTGCCAGATCGCATGTTGAGTCATTCATTGGATGCGGCATATTGTTACGTCAGGTCACATGTCAATTCTGTAAAATGGTGAAGTTTGTGTGATGCGTCGGGTGACATGTCTCGGTGGCAGGTTGTCTGTGGCCGGCGTGGACGTGTGGCGTCTGCTCTCAGATCAGCTGACCTTACAGGAAGTGGACCAGAACATGCGGCGTTTGTCCCAGCGCCGCTGCGATATTGTCACCAGCCTCAGGTAACAAATGACTGACCTGTTTAAAATCAAGATCCAATAGCGTCTCTTCCAGCTCTTTAGTCCCGCCCTCCCTCTCCACAACGCTGGTCTCCGATTGGTTCACGCAACTGACGACTGTCAACCAACAGATCGGTAAGTTTTCTGCTCATTTGTTTACCTTTGTTTGTGTGTGTCTCGCGTGCATTTATGTGCATGTGTGTGTTTGTCAGACATGTGTCACGCCGACTTCCTTCATCAACTGCGTTGTCGTTACGAGCTGATGTGGCAGGATCGCGTGTCCCAAGTGCAGCGGTGCCAGGTCAGCGTCTCATAGACGCCGCTGCCACACCAACCCAGAGCTTCACTGACGTGTGGATTTTGTCCCGTAGGAGACACTGACCGCGCTAGAGCTGCCAGAAGAGGAGGTGAGCGACATTGTCAAGTCCCAACTCATCTCCCTGATTGGACAACACCAGAGACAAGACGAAATCCAGCTGGCCGCCATCGACGTTAGTCTACACATCTCCGTCGTCTCACGAAGCATCTGTCTGATACACGTTACATGTCTGACGCCATTAACTGCCATTGGCTCATGTCACCCGTCACATGATGTACACCTTGTGAAATATCTTCTAAGCCAAATTCCCTCCTAACCAGTGCTAAACGTTTTTCGATTTAAAAAAAAAAGTGGTGTGCATTTGTATATAACTCAAAATAAAGGGACGTGTTTTTTAAGAGTCGGTATAACACAATTTAGCTATAACTGTTCATGTTCCAATTCATTTACTTTTAATTTGAAAAGATTAAAAGTTCTGCTCCTGTCACGGCATTTAAAACCATAACATTAAATCTACTGATACCTGCAGAAACCATGTTTTGAAAACTGCTGTTGTATATCATCTGTCCGCAAAATGTCACAATGGAACAAACAATTATATTTGATTGAGCTGCTGATTATTTTGTGGATTAATTAATGTTTTTTTTTCATCCCTTCATTGAAAGAACAGCACAATACGACTGTCACGTTTGTGTCACTTGTCTCATGTGTCTATAAACATACTTCAGTCACTTTTGTCACATAGTTGGAACATGCATTCCTTATGACATTTATCACCTCATTTATCCGTGTTGTCTTACTGTCCATTCCACATGCGCACAGACATGTTCCGACAGCCTGTACCGTGCGTCGGCGCGGCTCAGCAGGCGCGTGTTTGTGGTCATGCGTGCGCTGGCGTCGCTGTGGGAGAAGCACGGCGGGATCCTGTTGGGTCGAGAGGAGGAAGTTCAAGGACGCCTCGACGAGCTCCGGCTGGCGCATGAGCAAAACATACAGGTGAGCACCATGATGATCGTAACCGTGACCGTAACCGTGATGATGACCATGAACACGATGATACGTAAAGAGGAAGAAGGTCTTCTTGGACGAGCTCCTGGCGGCACTGCGCCAGGAATGCAGCGAGACGGCATTGAAGTTGTCGCTGGAGGTAGCTGACGTCTACCTGCACGACGTCAGGAACAGGTCAGCTCATGCTCATGCTATCAGGATTGCGTGTGGCTATCACATGGTCATTGACACATGATAGAGATAGATTTGACATGACAAGTGACATGCACAAGTCATTTGGCTGTTATATTAAGTGTGTTCAGTCACAATTGTTGTCACGTGCCTCCTGCATTTCATATCCATCCGTCCGTCCGTCCATCCATCCATCCATCCATCCATCCATCCATCCATCCATCCATCCATCCATCCATCCATCCATCCATTTTCTAGAGCCGCTTATCCTTACATTTCGTGGGCTTGTTGGTACTTATCCCAGCTGGCTTCAGGCAGTAGGCAGGGGACACCCTGGACTGGTTGCCAGCCAATTGCAGGGCACACAGAGACAAACTACTATTCACGCATCCAATCGCACCTTAGGAAAATTTTGTATTTCCGCATATCATATCAAAAAACACAGTTCACTAGCTATCATCACATAGCTATCATCGTTTTCATGGGACACATGATCTTCATGTGTCTCTTGCTAGCTAACACTTCTGTATTGCTAACTGACGAGTGTGCGTCTGTCAGTGAAGAAAAATAACACTTGGGGGTGCTTACGGTGAAAATTTAGCGCTAAAAAAAAATGGACTTCTATGAATATGCCTGAATATTCAAAAGAATTTTCAGGAGGAAATCCCAATACCAAAATATTTGTCAGCTGCAGTCCTAATTGTGCGTCATAAATCAAGATTAGGTCATCCGTGATATGTGTGCGTGCAGCTGCGGCGAATGCGTGACGGACCAGTGTGCCGTGTTGGACCGCCTTCCTCGCACCATCCTGGATGAGCTGCTGAAGTTCAGCCGTCTCCTCAGCAACTTCTTCCACCTGGGAAACTCGTTCACTCCTGTGACTATTCTGCACACCCACACATGCACACATACATGTACACATGCCACAGGTGAGTTTTTACCTTGTGATAGTGATGTCACTGTGCTCCCTCCCGCAGAGTGCCGAAGACCTGCAGAAGTTGCCGCCAGTTGATGAGGACATCCCCAGCGATACTCAAGGTCTGTGTGCAATGTGCATAATGATGATGATGTCACCATGTCAGCTGCTCTATTCTTGAACTGAATGACCGTATATGGGTTTTTGTGTGTGTACATTTTTGTGCATCCGCTTTCGCCGTGTGCGTGTCCACTTTGTGTGGGTGCGTGTGTCCCTGTTGTAGAGGACAGCCAAGAAGATGCGAAGACAAAGGAAGAGCCTATCAGCTGTCAGGATGATGCGGTACCTGAAGAGTCTTCTGAGTCTCTGGCTGAGGTGAGGTTAACTTGTGAATAGCTGGTAGAAAAGTGTATAATAACATAATCAGTGTTTGCGCGTCTGCTTGGTCAGGCTGAGTCGTCCCTTCTCGAGCTGTACGACCTAGGCAGCAAGGTTAACTTGACATCATCAAGAGGCGTGTCGTACACTGGCCCCGCCTTCAGATGCCCCGCCTCTGACCTCCCTGGCAACATGAGCAAGCAACAGGAGACGCACCTCAGCGTGTTTCCTGTCGAGCTTCTCCTGCAAGCGCTGAACAGGTGTTAGCACTTAGCACGGCATGCTAATAAGCGTTTACGCTGATATTAGCAGGATGAACAATGTGAGTGCATGTGTGTGAGCAGGATGCGCATTTGGTTTCTGGATTACGTGGAACAGCGTTTTCAGGACGTCCTGACATCGGCCGTCGCCACTGTGACGGACCGAAAGGAGGCAGTGCGGGCGTACCACCAGTTGCAAATGCAGCCGCTTGATCCGCTACATGTCAAGACATGCATCTACATCCCGCGCATGGGTACACACAGATGCATGCACATCCTCAGATAAACTCAAAAACACATACTGTACATTAACTCTCACTAGAACACTTGCACACATTACATACATTTACAAATACTACACTCACGCATTAGCATACACGTTGACTCATGCATTAAAATATGCTAACACTCAAATATGAAGGAAAGTTGATTAATGTGCTGCTTATCATGATTTGTTTATTGCCTATTCTGATTTTAATTGAATAATTAACATGTTGATTGGAAATATTAGGTGGGCAAAAGGCAGGATTAGCATTTTTACGAACATACTTTGCCTGCTGAGTAACAAGATTAGCATGTTGTTTGCCATTAGCTTGTCTATTAGTGTCACGGGGGTGCACGGCGGGTGTGAACGCCGGCGTGGTTGCGGAGGACCCAAAAGCAGGGGAGCGTCGGGACAGGGGGTTGATGAAATCCATGTTTATTGAGGAACGGGAACAAAAGCGGGAAAAAACAGGACGGCAAAAACACGAACTAAGGGCGCAGGCAGGCTGGCAGAACAGAAAACAAACACGACGGGCAGGCTAGCAGGAAAACACGGGGCTGACTGACGACGGGAGAGACACGACAATATGACCATGACATGACAGAGACAATGATCCGACACGGGCTGTAACAGACACTAGGCTTAAATACATTCACAAACTAATCAAACTAACACATGGCAGCTGGGCAGGGACAACAGGCAAAGGGAGCAGATTGGAGGACACGAGGCGCAGGTAACAGACAGGTGGACTAAATCAAAACTAACGCAGGCAGACGCGACAGGGGCAGAAACCGGAACTATAAACGTAAACAGAAACAGAACCCCTCAAAATAAACCCACAACCCAACAAACCATGACAGAACCCCCCTCTCAAGGGACGGATCCCAGACGTCCCAAAACAAACCGACAAGCAAACAAAACCGAGGCAGGGTGGGCGGAAGGGGGACCGGAGGAGGGCACAGGAGAAAAACAAAAACAGTCCAAAGGCACCCCTGGTGCCAAACGGGATGCACCCGAGGGGGAAAGTCCAGAGGACGACCCGGTCGCCAGAGCAAGTCAGGCGGGCGACCCGGTCGCCAGACGAAAGGTGCCCTGCGGGGCGAGTCAGGTGGGCAGCCCGGACGCCAGACAAGAGGCGCCCGGCGAGGCGAATCAGGCGGGCGGCCAGGACGCCAGAGCAGATGTGCCCGGCGGGCCGAGTCAGGTGGGCGGCCCGGACGCCAGACAAGAGGCGCCTGGCGAGGCGAATCAGGCGGGCGGCCAGGACGCCAGAGCAGATGTGCCCGGCGGGCCGAGTCAGGTGGGCGACCTGGGCGCCCGATGGCGAACAGCAAGCCACCCCAGGTAGGCTTGTATCCCGGTTGCCCCTGAAGATCGGCAGGCGGGGCGTCAGGCGAGAGCGGAGACGTCAGCGGGGCGGCGTCAGGCGAGAGCGGAGGCGTCGGCTGGACGCAGTCAGGCCGGTGCGGAGGCGTCGGCTGGACGCCGTCAGGCCGGTGCGGAGGCGTCGGCTGGACGCCGTCAGGCCGGTGCGGAGGCGTCGGCTGGACGCCGTCAGGCCGGTGCGGAGGCGTCGGCTGGACGCCGTCAGGCAGGTGCGGAGGCGTCGGCTGGACGCCGTCAGGCAGGTGCGGAGGCGTCGTCGGGGTGCCATCAGGGAACAGCCACTGGGTGCAGACCACAGACACGAGTGAGAGCACAAGACTGACCTGGGACAGGGGCGACCACAGGGAACCGTCTGGCATCTCTGTCGTCTGCGGCAATGGTGGCATGGCTGACAGCTCAGGCGACTGCGGCTGCCGCGCCGAGGCTGGCGGCTCAGGAGGCTGTGGCAGCGGCGCAGAGGCTGGCGGCTCAGGAGGCTGAGGCGCCGTGGCTGGTGGCTCAACAGGCTGAGGCTGCGGCGCCGTGGCTGGTGGCTCAGGAGGCTGAGGCAGCGGCGCAGAGGCTGGCGGCTCAGGAGGCTGAGGCGCCGTGGCTGGTGGCTCAACAGGCTGAGGCTGCGGCACCGTGGCTGGCAGCACTGGGAACGGCAGGCTGGACAGAGACAGCCACTGGGGGCCAATCAGAAACGGCGGGGATGCCAGGAGACTGACTTGGGATGACTGAGGCAGACGGGCGACTGGCTTTGGAGTCAGACGGGCGACTGGCTTGGGAGGCAGACGGGCGACTGGCTTGGGAGGCAGACGGGCGACTGGCTTGGGAGGCAGACGGGCGACTGGCTTGGGAGGCAGACGGGCGACTGGCTTGGGAGGCAGACGGGCAGGGTTCACAGAGCCTGGGGTCCGGCTCGCAGGGTGCACAGAGGCCGGGGTCCGGCTCGCAGGGTGCACAGAGGCCGGGGTCCGGCTCGCAGGGTGCACAGAGGCCGGGGTCCGGCTCGCAGGGTGCACAGAGGCCGGGGTCCGGCTCGCAGGGTGCACAGAGGCCGGGGTCCGGCTCGCAGGGTGCACAGAGGCCGGGGTCCGGCTCGCAGGGTGCACAGAGGCCGGGGTCCGGCTCGCAGGGTGCACAGAGGCCGGGGTCCGGCTCGCAGGGGTCACAGAGGCCGGGGTCCGGCTCGCAGGGGTCACAGAGGCCGGGGTCCGGCTCGCAGGGGTCACAGAGGCCGGGGTCCGGCTCGCAGGGGTCACAGAGGCCGGGGTCCGGCTCGCAGGGGTCACAGAGGCCGGGGTCCGGCTCGCAGGGGTCACAGAGGCCGGGGTCCGGCTCGCAGGGGTCACAGAGACCGGGGTCCGGCTCGCAGGGGTCACAGAGGCCGGGGTCCGGCTCGCAGGGGTCACAGAGGCCGGGGTCCGGCTCGCAGGGGTCACAGAGGCCGGGGTCCGGCTCGCAGGGGTCACAGAGGCCGGGGTCCGGCTCGCAGGGGTCACAGAGGCCGGGGTCCGGCTCGCAGGGGTCACAGAGGCCGGGGTCCGGCTCGCAGGGGTCACAGAGGCCGGGGTCCGGCTCGCAGGGGTCACAGAGGCCGGGGTCCGGCTCGCAGGGGTCACAGAGGCCGGGGTCCGGCTCGCAGGGGTCACAGAGGCCGGGGGCCGGCTCGCAGGGTTCACAGAGGCCGGGGGCCGGCTCGCAGGGGTCACAGAGGCCGGGCGCCGGCTCGCAGGGGTCACAGAGGCCGGGGGCCGGCTCGCAGGGGTCACAGAGGCCGGGGGCCGGCTCGCAGGGGTCACAGAGGCCGGGCGCCGGCTCGCAGGGGTCACAGAGGCCGGGCGCCGGCTCGCAGGGGTCACAGAGGCCGGGCGCCGGCTCGCAGGGGTCACAGAGGCCGGGCGCCGGCTCGCAGGGGTCACAGAGGCCGGGCGCCGGCTCGCAGGGTTCACAGAGGCCGGGCGCCGGCTCGCAGGGTTCGCAGAGGCCGGGGACCGGCTCGCAGGGTTCGCAGAGACCGGGGACCGGCTCGCAGGGTTCGCAGAGGCCGGGCGCCGGCTCGCTGGGACAGGGGCGGTCTGCCGCCTTGGCGCTGGGACAGGGGCGGTCTGCCGCCTTGGCGCAGGGACAGGGGCGGGTAGCCGCCTTGGCGCAGGGACAGGTAGCCGCCTTGGCGCAGGGACAGGTAGCCGCCTTGGCGCAGGGACAGGTAGCCGCCTTGGCGCAGGGACAGGTAGCCGCCTTGGCGCAGGGACAGGTACGGGTAGCCGCCTTGGCGCTGGGACAGGGGCGGGTAGCCGCCTTGGCGCTGGGACAGGAGCGGGTGCCGCTTCAGCCCGCCGGCAGGAAGTTTGGGGAACAGAGACCGGTGGTACAGACGCGACAGGAGCTTGGGACAGGGTGCAAGAAGAGGGTGGTACAGGACAGGAGGAAGTAGGCAGGGCGCGGCAAGAGGGGGACACAGAGACAGGAGGGAACGGATCGGAAGGCTGAACAGATGGGTTCTGGAGGTCACTGGGGCGGTGGCCTTTTCGCGGGCCCCTCCACCGGCGGCCACGAAATGCCAACCGGGAGCCCACGAAAAGGTCACGGTCAAATAGGGGCTCCGAATCGGAGTCTTCGGACGAACTGTAAAAGGACTGGCCGGACTGATAGTCAAAATCTGAATCAAAATCATAATCAGAGGTGCACGGGCTCGAATACGGAATATGATAAAAAGTGTTGACGGAAGAGGGACGCGGGTAAACAAAATCAGGACCGGTACTGGAACGAAACGTGACGAAGGGAGGGCAATCCTCGATGTCGGAAAAATTAGACTCTAACGTGTAGTGAGGAGCGCGAGCAGGAGAGGAAGAGTGATCAGGTGGACGGACGGAAGGTGAACTACGCAAATCAGCGAAATCGGAACTACAAAAAACGTGCGGGGACAGAATCGTGTCGTAAGGGAGGTCGGAGGAACACGAGGGAAACGCGGAAGTGACGGACGCGGGGGACAGATCAGAAGCGGGGACAGGCGCGGACTCCGAGGGGAAAAACACGGAAGAAAAAACAAGAGGTCTTACACTGGGGGAACGGGGCTGGCCGGCGGGCTGAGAGCGGATGCGGACGGGGCGGCGGCGTCGTGTCCGCCGCCGCGGGCTTCCCGCTGGGTCCTGCGTTGGTCGGATCATTCTGTCACGGGGGTGCACGGCGGGTGTGAACGCCGGCGTGGTTGCGGAGGACCCAAAAGCAGGGGAGCGTCGGGACAGGGGGTTGATGAAATCCATGTTTATTGAGGAACGGGAACAAAAGCGGGAAAAAACAGGACGGCAAAAACACGAACTAAGGGCGCAGGCAGGCTGGCAGAACAGAAAACAAACACGACGGGCAGGCTAGCAGGAAAACACGGGGCTGACTGACGACGGGAGAGACACGACAATATGACCATGACATGACAGAGACAATGATCCGACACGGGCTGTAACAGACACTAGGCTTAAATACATTCACAAACTAATCAAACTAACACATGGCAGCTGGGCAGGGACAACAGGCAAAGGGAGCAGATTGGAGGACACGAGGCGCAGGTAACAGACAGGTGGACTAAATCAAAACTAACGCAGGCAGACGCGACAGGGGCAGAAACCGGAACTATAAACGTAAACAGAAACAGAACCCCTCAAAATAAACCCACAACCCAACAAACCATGACAATTAGCATTTTTGGCATTTTGGCATTCGCTAGGTCGGTTGAAATGATTAGCCTGATGACTATAGCACCATGTTTTGCAATTCATCATTTCCTAAGTTGGTTAACATTTTAGCCCAGTGATCTACAAAATTAGCTTGTTTCCAAATTAGCATATGTTAGCTTGGTTGATCAGTTTTATAAGCATGTTAATTAGACTGATCATGTTGAGTAGCATAATTACAATTCTTAGTTGAGCAACATGGTTAGCATGTTTAAAACATTAGCATGTTTATATTGACTCAAATTCATGTCATCGGCATGTGTATTAGCATTTTAGCATTAGTTGGGTTGCGCAATCATCATACTGACAAGCATAGTTAGCATTAGCATGTTGACTGGCATCATTACCACTTTTAGCATGTTGATTATCAGATTAATAAGCATGGTGACTATGTAAAGAAGCAATTTTAGCATGTCTGCATCATTAGCTCTTCTGTTAATAAATTGACTTATACAACTAACATGTTTACAAACATGAATAACATGTTGCTCATTATGTTGACTCGTGTTATTAGCCTGTCACCTAGCATGACTAACATAATGTATGTTGACAAGGATAAGTGTAATTATCGAGTTGACAAGTATTAATAACGTTAAATTGATTTTCATGTTGACTGGTGCCTTCAATCTAATCTGCATATGCATTGTGTGTGTGTCCGAAGCCGAGCTGCAGCTCCACAAGCAGAGGGTGGACGCCCACTGCCAAGAAGTATCCAATGTGCTGGCTTCATGCACGGTGGCGTTGCAAGAACTGCAGACGTCCACCAATGAGAAGAACCGACAGCTGACCGCCAAGTTGGGCGAGATGGAGGACAGCGTCCTCAAAACGGACGGCAGCTCACGGTAAAGTAGACGGACAAAAAAGCAAGTTGATGATTTCAGTTGTATGTAACTTACCCTGTGCGTCCCAGTTTGAAGGCCCTGAGCTGCACCCTCCAGGACTGTCTGGACGAGCACTTCAAACACACCCAGCGCTCACACTCGGCCTTCCGGGCATCGCTTCAGGTGCAGTTGGACGAGCTCCGAAATCGGACGGCGTGCCTCCTCAAATCCTTCAGGTGTGACTTACCGCCACATGTCCCATCATTGTCGTTGTTGCATGACTTTCCACCTGTCTGCCATGTTCCTTTTCACGTGTCACGTGTTTGTTCGGTAGGCTGTTCAGCGAAGGAGGCGACTACACGCGGCACGAGGTGAAAATCTTCCAGAGGCGTCTGAAGGAGGAAAGCAAACGCATCAGCGTCACCGAGGAGAACGTCCATACGGACCTTCACAACCTGCAGACCAAGACCTTACAACAGGTAGGGTGCGCACATATGCGCATTTTGGATTAGATGATTTGGAAGGACCGCAGGGGGCTAAGATTGGGATGCACCCCAGACAGAAGATGCCCGAAGATGAGGTTTTGTTTTTTGTCAGGTGAAAGCGGCATCCGGGCGCCTGGAGGAGAAGCTTTGCGTGTTGCAGGCCGAGGTCAAGTTCATCGAGTTGATTGAGCGGATCCTCAGCAGCACTCAAGTGCAGGTCAAAGCCGAGGTAGTCCGAGTCAAAGTTTTTCCATCTTTTGGTGAACGTTTACTTACACTCTTTTAGAACTATAAATGGTCACGGGATAAAGGTGTTAAAACAAAGAATGCAGTCATTTAGATATTAGATATTTTCCATAACGTGTGGTCTAAGTAGATAGACACAAAGTTTGTAAAGAAAATGTTTTTTTCCATATTATTTTTTATGCTGTATTTGCCAGGTCAACCACTGCTCACTGAGCATTTTTATTTTGAGCAATTATAGTGTTTCAAACTCATACTATAACCCCTAAAGACCATAAATGGTCCCTGTTCAAAAAGTGTTTAAATATCCATTTCAATAACGTTTTTTTTTTTGGCTTTAAGCACATTCAATCTTTTCAATAATATCAATATCACCTTAAGTCAAGAATCCTTAATTAGTTTTTGCAAAGCCTGCCCAAGGAAAGAGAAAACATTTCGCGACCCCCCTCACACAATAAAGCAAATGTTACATAAAGGTTACAGATTATTCTGAATCTGAAAAAAATAGCATAAAGTGCATCAAAGTGCACTTCAAGCTATATAAAATTAAAAAAAAAAACAATCTTTATTAAAACTGAACCAGCTGATGCTGCAAAAAAAAAAAAGATCTGGAACATTAACACTAATATCTTAACTTTAACCTGGAGAAAAAGCTTCAAAACGTGCTGATTTTTTTCTAAATCAACGTAATCATGACTATGATTTAGAACAATGTTGACCACAATTTAAAATGGTTCTAACCCCAGCACACTTTGATGAGAGCGCCACAGCACCATCTAGTGCCATTGATGTGCATTTTCACTACACAGCACAAAAGCAAAGCTCATTTCCATTTGTTCCCGTTGCCACAACGGACAAAGGACAAAGAACTTTTTGACAAGGACTGCCTTTTGCCTGTGCTCAGGCGGCAAGCAGCAACCAACAGGAGGCAGTCATCAGCGCTAGGCTAGAGCAACTCAGGAAAACTCTGGAAGAAGAACAGGTACACCATAAGTTGTGAAAAAGTTTCTTTGCACCATCACTGTTTTTACCCTCTTTCTCTGCGTGCAGGTTTCCGCGGATCAGGTGCTAAACTTGTTGTCCGCCATAAGTGAGGACCTGAAGAAGCGGAGACACTACTTAGATGAGGAGAGCGTGGCTCCTCCTACTGTGTCCAAATCCAGGAAGCAGGTGTGGTCAGCTCCGCCCCCAGCCCTACTGCAGCCCTGCCGTTCAGGAGGGAACATCATGGAGGATCCCATAGTGTGCGTGGTCAAGTCCCTCAACAGGTGTGTGTGTGTTTACACGTGTGTGCGAGTAAGGAGGCTCTGCTCTGATCTTTCCAACATGTCCCCCAGGTTCGGTGAAGGTACGGACTCCGCCGTTGTTGCATGTTGGCTGACATCTTGAAAATCTGCTCCAAGGTTGTGTTTGCAAGTTAAAGATTTGACTGTGCTTACGTATGTGTGTGTGTGTTTTGGGACGTTCAATACCAAGCAGACTACCAATACCAGTGCAAGTGCGTACCAATATATACTTACATTTTCTATCACACTAATGGCAGATTATTTCAAAGCAAGATCTTTTACTTATTCTGGGCAAAACGCAGAACTCCCAATTTCATATGAAATTCAATTCCAAAATCAAACTCAACTCACTCAGATTCAGGATTCATTTTTACTATATAAATAAAGTCCAAAATAAAACTGACAGCTCCCAAGTTTTAATATTCAAAATAAATTTGCAAAAAAATACAGATTTAATTGTTTTTCTGATAAGCATGACACTATGGATTTGGAAAATAGGACTGGCCATACAGCTAAAAAAATACTGCAATGAAGTCATACTACTCCAATAAATAAAAATGGCATGTGTCAAATTAAACTGAGGATAATCAGCTATGGATGGATGGATATATACTGATTTATAAATCATTTAATTTATATTTACAGTATATATTCAAATAAATAAATATGTTCTAGTAAATGTAATATGTTGGTAGGCAACACTAATAATGCACCCTCCGCATTAAATAAACAAGGGAAATCCAATATCAATTTTCAGTTAACTATTTCATTGGTTGAGTAGTCATCGATACCAAGAACCGATTCCACTACTACATTTGATGCATAAAAAACACAGATCAATTTAATTATTCCTATCCTGAAAATGTCATAAAATGAAGAGCAATTTATACTCAGGTGTATAATTTGCAGTTCATGATCATAAAACTGCTCCATTGGCCTCCATCTCCGTGTAAGTACCTTGAAGTAAGGCTAGGTATTAGCTATACCCATTCTTGGTATTAGTACTTGCCTATCCATAAGAATAACCATACAAAGTGATGGAATTTGTCAGAGGTCCGAATTCTGTCATCCATGCATGCCTTTTACTTGCTGACATGAGGGCGCAACTGGTTTTGGTGACTGGTATCGGCAGTCTTTGCAACACCTTGATAACCTTGAAACTAGGCCGTGTCGGCTCAACGCAGATACCTGGTATCGATACACACGCATCCCAGATTTCTTTTATGTTGGCACCTTTTTATGTGCGTCTGTTTATAGGTCGAACCTTAGGCCAGCGTCACCAATCACCAAGACGCAGCGAATCTGCTGGGGTTGCAAGGTTTGTGTGTGTGTGTGTGTGTGTGTGTGTGATACATATCGGTATGTTAAATGAGGCTGCTTTACAACCCAATGACTGTGTGTGCGTGCGTTTGTGTTGTAGGACTTTCAGGACTGACAAAAGGCTCCAGATATTTGGCAAGTCCGAAGCAGATCCCAAGCCCGAGTGAGTCCACGTCACACTGTCACATCACATCAAATGTGATGATGTCATGTGCCTCACTTCCTTTGTATGTGTAGTTGCTACATCTCCATTGTGAATGCCATACTAAGGAGGACTCATCAGACCCTTTTGCTGGTTGCTAAGGTAGCATGCAGTCAGACTCAAACACACAAGTTTTTGCATTACTGTGTGAAGATGTCAACATAGAACAACCAAACAAACAAAATAAACACCTCAATGAGCATGCTTTTAATTTCTATCTGGGAATTGTTGAAACTGTCACCACATGGTCACATGACCTGACGCCGTCCACCTCAACAGGACTTCTATCAGAGTCAACGTTGCGGAGGCTTCCATCGACTTCCTGCCGGTCTCGACCAGTGGGTGGAGAACACACAGCAAAGGCTTCTGGGACATCACGAGCATGCCCGGATGCTGCTCAGCGCCAGCAGGGATGGTCGGACTCGCCGTCCGTCGTGCTGTCATTTGATGACATCATCATTTACGCAGTTTATGTGTGTGCAGTGCTAGAACAGCAGCAGTGTGCGTTGGCCGACATGATGCATTTGCTGCCCGCCACATTGATCCGTACGCATGAGAAACAGCTGGGGGCGGAGCTGAGGGAAGAGGCGGGTCGAGTCCGCCGCTCCTTTGAGGAAAAAATGGCTGCCAGCGAGGAGGAGAAGGTATCACTGAGGCCACGGTGTTCATGCTAGCAGGCTACTGCTATCACCATGACAACTGAGATGCTGCCGCAGCGCTATTAGCATGAACGTGGCTAGCAAAGTTAAGAGTTGATTTCACCATGACAACCTCGTTTGATATTATCTTGAATACCTAGCATGACACGATAGATTCCGTGATAAACTGTCGCCGTGACGACAGTGCAATTTGTCACATCACATGACTATTAGCATTAGCATGTTTTTAGCATGACAGGACATGTCAGTGTTTTAGTGAGGAGAAACCCGCCATAGCAGATGAGGGAGCATGATAATCATAGTTGTTTGATTTCCATGAAACTGGGATACATGAACAAATTCCGCCATAACCACCATCACGTCACGGCATCGCAACTGTTAGCATTAGCATGATGGATTACAGCTGACAACCTCCCCACCCATCATTATGGCTGCATGGCATTAGCATGTTGTTGATTTTCATTCGTGCATGTTGTCAGATGGCGAGTGTGGCCGGTCTGCGCGTGTCACTCTCTACCAGTGAGATGGAAGCGCTGAGACGTGCAGAGGAGGCTCGACAACAGAGACTCCACGACGCCATCTTGGGCTCACATCGGGAACTTCAGGTACGCTCCTGATCTGCGTGACCATGCACCAGTGACTTGACACCTGCCACCGTGTGCAGGAATGTATGAGACGCAGAGGGGAGGAGTTTGTGACGTCACTGGCGTCCCTGACGGAGCAACTTCTCCATCAGATGGACGGACTTCCTCTGCCTGGTCAGTCACGTGACCGAAGTGCGTTTGTGTGTTGGTCTGTGTGAGTGAGTGTCGTTTGGGTAAGTAGTTTTTTTGTGTATTTGTTTTTTGTGGTGTATGTGAGTAGTTATGTATGTAGAGACGTTGTGTGAGTATTTGTACAGGTTGTAGCTTTTCTGTGCTTGTGTTTTTGCATGTATTTGTCATTGTGTAGGCTTTGAATTTGTATTTTTAGGCAAATGACCATTTGTGTGTGTATAATTTTATGTTTTAATGCTGTTGTCTGTAGTATAGGGTGTGTGAGTGTAATTAGTTTGAATGGATTTGTGTTACGTTATCATTGTATAGTCTGTTGAGGTTTGCGGTGTACAGTATATTTGTTACATGACCTGCCTGTGTATTTTTTGTATGTTTATGTGTATTGTGTACAGGTGTGTGTATTTGTGCTGTTGTCTGTATAATTTGTGTGCGTATGTAGTTTGTATTTGTGTAAAGTTGCCATTTTATAATCTGTGGAAGTGTGTAGTGTATAGTTGCCACGTGACCAGTGTGTGTGTGTCATTTGTTTTCTTAGTATATTTTCATGAAAATGTCATACTGTAGTCTTTGAGAGTTTATAGTTGTGTATTATTTGTATTTTGTATGAAATTGTCATTGTGTAGTCTGTTAGTTGTGGTGTTTTTTTGTCACATGAATAATGTGTGTATAGTTATTTTGTCTGTGTGCACTTGTGTGTATTTGTCTTAGTGTATAGTTTGTGTTTTTTTTTAGGATGAGTCTACTTTTGTTGTTGTCTGTGTTCAGTATGAAGTTGAGGGTGTGATGGTAATTAGTGTGTTTGTCGTCTGTATATAGTCAGTTGATGTGTGTCACATGACCCATGCGAATAAATTCTTGCGGTCATTTCCTTGGTAACATGCTTGGACCATGTTCTCAGAGGTGACATCGCAGCAAACGTCGGAGGACAGAGACGTCACCATGGAACCCGCACAGCAACACTGCAGGTAGCCTGTAACTCTTGAAGCAGTCCTTGCCGCATCCTCTCAGACCTTCACAATAAAAGCCTATTGCGCTTATGTGTGTCAGGATATGGGTCGGGATTCCTCACATGGCGCTCCCCACCACTTCCATGTCCGCCATTCCCGTGACAACCACCGAACCTATCACCACCACCAAGTGCACTTCAGGACATCTGGCTGTCATCCAACACAGAGATGCTGCCACCAAGGTACACACATGCAGACACACACACTATTACCATTAAACGTACACAAACAGGTCACGTGGCATGATGAACAGAAAATGTATGCATAAAACACACAAAAATGTAAACTTGCACACACTTGCTAGTTATGTCAGTCATTTATTTCGGTGACTAACATTAATGTATGTGTATGTGTGTGTGTGTGTGTTGGTGTGTGCATGCATGATAGCGTTTTAAGCAGGTGTTCTCATCACAGTTGTCACATTCCGACGCGGAAAAACGAAGACGACTTAACGACCTTCAAAGCTGGAAGACACACTGGAGACTGCAGATACACAAACTCACACACTGACGCACAAGCACACGCATACTGTATACGGACGCATAACGCACTAACGACACACGCTGATTTGCTGTCGGCTGTGTGAAGTCGTGTCTTCAATAAAGCAGAGGAAATGAAGGAATCGAAATGTTTTATTTTGTGACGAACATCAAAGACAAGATGCTCGTCCGATCAGCTGGCGGGACAAAGCGGACGGCGTCACATTTCCACGCAGGCAAGCGCCTCAGGCGTCGTAGGTGACGTCGGCCATTTTGTGGATGGAGCGCAACAGCTGCGAGACCAGGCGTAGAGACTCTGCACCCTCCAGCAGACGACTGCAACGACGGGATCATGGGTGAGCCGTGCTCTTGAGACATCATCGTGTGTGTGTGACGTGTTTGTGAAGGGAGTATGAGTGTTTAGCTGTTTGTGTGTGTATTATTGTATAGTCTGCAGATGTAGTTCTGTGCATGCAATTGTGTGTATATTTGTAGTCTATGGTTGAAGAGAAGCTCTCTGGACTGCCTGCGTGTAATTTGTCAAGTGTGTAGTTTAGTGTGTGTTAGGACTGCACAATTAATCGAATTTTAATCGCGATTACGATATTGGCTGCCGCGATTAATTAAGGCGATCCTCGGCGATATTAACATTGAAAAAAACGGCTTATGTCAAATCAAGCACTTTGTCATCCTACCACCAGGGGGCAATGTTTCACACATGTTTTCATGACAAAAGCCTTTGTGTGCTTTGCTCATCCGAGTAAAAGATTCACCAATGTGAAATGGCGTTGAGTTTTCTCGGCAACAAAAATTCTTTTTGAAATGACCGAAAATGACATTTTGACTGCTAATTGATTAAAATTTGCTTAAAAGTAAGTAATGTACCGACCGTATTGACGAGTGTGCGTGCGCAGCCGTCTTGTCCAGGTAGTCGGACGCCATGTTGGCATTGTACTTCATCGCAGAGACGATATCGCACTCGGCCGACTTCAACTTGGCGTTTTCACTACGTGTGCACTCCAGCTCCTCCTAAAGCGCGCACAAAATGAACTCATTCAATCCCAACGACGTATTTATCCGTTTTTATAGTCCAGATTCTATTCCAGGTAGTAGTTTACAGATTTTTTTGTAACTATTACAAATAGGGTCTCAGAATATTTTCTGTACTCATGAATTGCCTGGGAATGAATCTCTAAGACTTGTGTAATATACGTAAAAATACGTCTTTGGGATTGAATGATTAATGTATGTTTTCATCGTGGCCGTGTGTGCAATTGTGTGTGTGTGTCCGTGTGTATGACCTGCAGCTGCTGAAGCTCTGCCTTCATCCTGGACATTCCGGTCTCAGCTCTTAGTGCTCGTTTCTGACAAACATGACATAAAAAAAGGTCGATGTTACATGATGTCCATCAAATTGCCACTGACTATAAAATGACTGATGATGGAAGTTAAATTCCTCGAGATGCACCGTTGACATTCCATTGATTTCATTTTTTTGAAGGGACACTTATTTCCCATTTTTAGCAATTACAAGTGAATATTTTGTGTATGATTTCATCAAAATAAATTTTCATGTACAGTAAAATGAATCATTTAAAAATATGAGCCATGATTGGTTGTTACGGGTGCCCTAAGGACATGATATTTTCAGTCGAGGACAAATGGAAAAATGTCTTTTTAAAGGTAGTAATTATTGTCAAACTATTCGCGTTTTACTGCTGAAAATGGCTAAATCAGTTCATCTTTTTTAGGTTAAACTCTTAAGGACAAAGTTTTGTACATCAGTCAAATGTTTTTTGTCTGAAATGTTTCTTTAGTCTTAGTGTTATGGGACAAATAACTCATTTTATTCATTCATGAAATATTCTTCAGTCAGCTGGTTTTTCATGTTAGGATTGGCCTGAAAATTAACATAAATGGAAATTCCTTGATGCCCGTAAATGCATCATCATCACGTGATGTTCGACGGTGCCCCCGAAAACGAATGCATCATAACATGATATTGTTCCACCATCACGTTACGATTAGGCTTTCTCTGATGTCCATGAACCCACAGTCATCTGATGCAGATTGTACTCCACTGAGTGGACCATGCTCTCCAGGGCCTGCGCCTCCTCCTCTTCCTTCTGCCGTCTCTGCTCTAGCTCCTCCTCCAACGCCTCCGTTCTAGAAGCAAAGTATCCAGGGTAAGCCAGCAAGCACTTTGATTGGCCGACTGACCGCTGCTCACCTTTGCTTGTTTGCTTCCGATGTTCTCTGAAGCTCCATGATGGTCTTTTTCAGCGAGATGTTCTCTTCATGCAGCTGCACACAGACATGTGTTTCCATTTTGTTAGATGGCATATGTTAAATGTAAGTGTATCATGATTTTTGTCCCTGAGAATTTGGCTGTGGATTTCTGTAGTGAAGGTGTGCTCTTTGTTGAGCACTTTGTGCAAATCTGTGTCCTTGTTAGCACAGAGTTATCTCCATGCCACAGATTTGTGGGTGTCACCGTTTCAAGAGAAAAAAGTGCGACATTAAAGGCTGTTGAAATAGCCAAATTATGTTCACACCCACAACAGCGTAAGGTACCGTTTTTTTTTTTAATAAGCAAGGCTAACATCTGATCTGACACAGGCCAATGTCCATGTCAGTGCAATCAAAGTTGGCTGTATCTGATGGTTGAATGAAGGGATGGATGATTGAAGGATAAATAAAAACTACTGGATGACGTATTATTGCACAATGGAAGGTTGATAACTAATGGCTGACTGATAAATAGCAACTCCGGTCCTCGAGGGCCATTGTCCTGCATGATTTGGAATCTTCTCAAAACACACCCGATTCAGATTAGGATCATTTTCAAGTTTCTGCGGAGCTTGCTAAAAAGCTAATTATTTGAACCAGGTGTGTTGGCGAGCGAAAACCAGAAAAGATCCAGGATGCTGGCCCTCGGGGACGGGAGTTTGACCCCTATGTTCTAGATAACTGATGAATGAGGACAAATACCTCCTGTAAGCGCCTTCCGCGGGTATCAGTTGGAAGCGTTAAATCATCGTCTCCATCGTAGAACCTGAAGACCGCTGATGTCATTAGTAATGACTTATTATCCATATCGACAACAGCGACAATTGGACCACTCACGCGCTCGGGGAGGCGGAGCTATCCACGTCTGACTGCGAGGTCCTCCAACACGCTGCGCTCTCCTGATTGGCCAATGACAACAACAAAAAAATGCAATCTTACTCGGACTCTTCAGTGCAGTCAAAATCTTGCAAGGTTTATTTTGGAGGGAAAAATGTGCCACTTTGCTCTCCATATCCTTTGCTCATTTCAGACTCCCTGATCACAACAATGGGATTTGTAATTAATTGAATACTCTCGGAATGTAACTACCCTCATTTTAGCAAACAATTACTTTTTAATTAACCGGTCAGATTCTTCAAACGTATTTTAATTTCACATCCTGTTATTCCAAAACGGGACATATAATTTCAAATAGAGTCGAAAATGTTGTGACTTAAATGATGTTTTGTCCGTAACCGACGAAACACACCTCCCACACTGACACATCCTCATCCTCGTCCCGGTCCTCATCCACGTCCGGGTCCCGGTTCTTGGAGAGCAGGAACTCCCTGAAAGAGAAAGGGTTGCGCTCTTCACTTTCATCTGAGGAGCGCAACGAGAACTTTGGTCAACATAATGGAGCCTCCAAACTAGACAAGAAACAGTTTCGACTTTTTAAAAAATAGCAACAAATCACCTTCAGCGATGATCAAAGTCTTCCCGCGTGTGCACATGCTGACGTCACAGCGATCACCGAGAATCGATCATCGCTTGTTGCGCTTTCCCCAAATCCGGAAGTCAACAAGCTGTGGCATCAGCATGTGACAGAGTTCCTAACGTCACATTGGTCGAAATAGCCACGTGACGTAAGAGGAAATCGAGGCCTGTCTTTCCTGTGAGGTTCAAGCTTAAACTCGACGAGCGCGCGTTGCACCGGAAGAAGAGGACGCTCGCGTGTGCAGTACACCAAGCAAGGTAAAAAAAACGATGCTCTGCCCTCCCTTGCTTAGTTCGGCATCGGCGTTTTTAACAATTAGCCGGGCCTACAAGAAAAATTTGGAACCTGTTAGCTTGTTTATGGGTCGCTTAAGCGACGTGCCGCCTCGATAACTGCTCTTGGACCAACTTCGGCCGTGGGGGAAAGGGCACCTTTTCAGAGGACATTTTGGAGACTTTCCAGAGGCTTTCTGATACATTTGCTCACAAATTTATATCCCATGCGAACTGTTGTCAGAAGCTTCCTTTACTTGCGAATGGGATTAGTCTCATGCTCGCCTCCAGACTCGTCCGCATGGGCGGTCATAGGAGACGCCCCCCTCCCCCCTTGATGGGCGTGGTGTTGTGGTGACGCCATTAGCAGCAGCCAATCCTGTCGGCTAATTTCAGTGTTAGCGACGGAAACCGTTATTTCCATCACTTTAACTAAAAAATAGTAATGGAAAAAAAAGCTTATTGAACCACTAAATCAATTTGAAGCAGTTGTGTTGAGTGCTTTAGAAGCGTATGAAATAAATCTGTGGCGAGTCAACGTTACACGATACAATTCTATCTCAGTCAATATGTATAAAACTATATTGGATTTACATTAAAAAGAACAATTGAAGAATCATTCAAACTAAGGCACTGTTGTGTCAGTTTTAGAAAGTGAAAAATGAAACGCTTGTGCAACAGGAAACTGATGATGATAATTGTATAAAATGCTTGTGTAACTGACTGAGCAACCGACAAATTACTATGCACACTAACCAACTTTTGTATGAATCCCTAGACTCAGTCTGTTGTGTGTGAATGAATAACTATACCAAATGCAATTGGAAATTAATGCGTATAATTTAATGTTACATCGCTGTCCCTCTTAACTCCATAATGGGTGCAAAAGCGCTCCTCTCTAGTAACCTACAACATAAGAGATCTTGCCCCTTGATCTTTATTAAATTAACTGACCACCTGGAGTGAGATGGTTCAAAAAAAAACTTACTCGAGACATAAGAATGCCTCGTTTCTGCGGTCAGGTGATTAATTATTTTTTTTTCCCCACCGGGAACAACAAGACACCTCACCAACATATTTTGATACATCTGCCTCGAGTGCTCGGCACAAGTCGACCATTTGACATCACTACTAAAAATAGCCGTTCAAAAGACTGGCTCTCAGTTCATTTTAATACTTCAATGTTGCAAAACGGAGACCTTAAGTAGATTTAGGCACATTTGGAATTATGCCAAACAAGGCTTTATTTAGACATATGTCTTTTTATTGTCTAACATTCATCGATGCATTTTCTGTATTTAAAATATGTTTATCCAATTTGTAGGATCCAATGTCCCAAGAGATTCCACATGAGGGGGACCAGCCCCAGTCCTCCTCTCAGCCGCGGTCCACGCTGTCCCCCTCGCAGGTCCAGTCAAAGTCACAGGGTTCCTCCAGTAACTCCAGCGGCCCCACATCAGGCAGCCAATCATCCAGCGGCTCAGGAACACTGAGCAGTGTGGATACAATTCCTCTCACCTTACCGTCCGTCCCGGAGGAGCTCGAAAGTCAACCTTGGGGGCGCCTGCTCCCCATGCAGCCTGGATTTTGCGCTCACGGTATTCGCCTTATCTTTGTTTTAATTTCAATCAAAAACAAAACATGCAGAGAGTTTTCAGGGTCATCAGCATCTCTTCTAAAATGGAGTGAAAATAAAAAGTATTTGCTCCCAGAAGTTACAGTTCTATATTGATCTTTTATTGCAGTGGTTCTCAAATGGGGATGCATGCAAGCCTGAGGGTACGTGAAGGCACTCCAAGGTGTATGTGATATTATATTGAAAGATAAGAGAACCACTGTTTTAGTCAGATTTTCAAAACGGGCCAATAAATTGGCTTGGCTGATCATCATTCTATCCCTTCTGATTCACAAAATCAGACATTGGCAAGTTGAAACCCTTTTTTGGTTTTGGAAAACAATAATCAACATTTTTGCCGATTTTCTGATGAATCTTAGGGATCAGATATAACCAAATCAGAATTAATTTATATTTGTACATTTTCTCCCCTGCCAATCTGATATGATGCCCTGTTTTTTAACTGTGGAATTGGAAATGTTTTTTAATCTACATCGTTTAATTCACAAAATAATCAGCTGATTATTATTATCATGTCAAAGATCCATTTTACCTGTTTTAGTGCGATGGATGAGAATTGTCATCTTTTGATATAGCAAAAACATAATAAATAATAACATTACTGTCAAATACTTTCATATGGAGGTTAGCTGACACCCTTGACTAATACTTACCTAACCCAATTGAGCACTGTAGTGACAGCTGTGACCATTGGATGGCAGTATTTCCACACACATAACATAACCTATATGCAATTCTAAGTAAGGAATGGAAATCAATCTTTCATATGATATCAACCACATTTACATTGACATAGCACACAAGATTCTGTTGGCTTTGAAAGATGAGTGGAAATGCTAGATATACTGGCCCTCCAGATGTTTCCCTTTCCGATAACACTTGGTGCACTGAAAGAGTTAAATTAGTAATTAGTAAATGAGTTCAGATAATTATTAGTTACATTCTTTGTTAGCTTAAAATCAAATTTAACATTGGCACGGATGCTTCACTTCTATCACCTCATATATGGCCGTTTTATGTCCAAACTAGCAAGAAGAGGCCTGCTGGCTACTTTCTGTTTGGTTGCATAGCAACAAGCGCTAATATGAGAAAGGTTGCTTTGGCACTGCGGTGTGGCCATAACATAATGGTTGAGTTAGGACATTCAACACATGCCATGTCATCACAGTAATTTTTCGCATTGTCCTTTTCTTTTAGTTTACTGCATTGATTATGTTCAATGTGTTGAATGTTTGTCGCGATCATTTTGTGTGTCTTTTGGTTTTCAGACTGCGTGGAGGACGAGTATTTGTTTGGCCGAGACCCCAAGTGTAATTACGTCTTGGACGATCCCGATCAAAAAGGATCCTTACGATTCCGAATTTACAGCAAGAAACACTTCAGGATCTACAGGGTAGCTCAGGCTCCTTGCTTTCCTGACCTGACCTTTCCTTACTTGACCTTTCCTGACCCCAGGAAGGCACCGAGGTGTTCGTGCAGGACCTGAGTAACAACGGGACCTTTATTGACGGGAACAAGATCGGACGCAATAAGAAACTTCCTCTGGTCAACAACGCCGTCCTGGCGCTGTCGGAGAATCGCAACAAAGGTAAAAGTCGTTGCGGTGGACATCGCCACGATGAGCGCCCCGGCCCTAATGACGACGTCGCGGTCTTGCGCAGTGTTCGTCTTCATCGACCTGATGTCCGACCAAGAGTCCACGTTACCCCGGGAGCTTCGTGACAAATACCTGCTTACTCGACGGATCGGGACGTGAGTGTGCTCGGCTGTGGTGTCGTTTCCTGCGGGCCTGATGTCACTTCCTGTTTGGATGCGTTTCAGGGGCGTGTGCGGCGAGGTCAAGCTGGCGTTCGAGCGGTCCACGTGTAGAAAGGTCGCGGTGAAAATCATCAACAAGAACAACTTCAAGTCTGAAGGAGTGAGTATACTCCGTTCCTTGACTCCGCCCCCTGATGCTCAACATCCGACCTCTGTCCTCATCCATTCCCAGACGGCTACGAGAAATGCTGAAATGGAGATAAAAATTCTGCAAAGGATTGATCACGTGAGCTTGTTTGTTTTATTTGGTAATCAATAATATTGCGATCGTGTAACGGTATTTTTTTTTTCTCCCAAAAATTGCTGAATACGTTGAGTATTCTTTTAAATGACTGCAAGTCTAAGTGGTAGCACATAATAGTGCAAAAGATTAAAAAAGAACCTTAATAAATCTGATGTTTTTAGTTTTAAAAATAAACAGGAGGAAGGGATCATTTGGGGGAAAAAAACAATGGTTCTTTTTCAAACTCGTCTGGTCAGACAACGTCCCCCTGATTTATTGTCCCCCTGTGCTTTGTCTTCAGCCTTGCCTCATTAAGACGGAGGACTTCTACCAGACAGATGACAATTACTTCATCGTGCTAGAATTGTGAGTTGTGTGCGTGCCAGCGCACCTGCCTTTGCGTGCGTTTGCTAATGGCGTCGTTTAACAGGATGGAGGGCGGCGAGCTTTTCCATCGTCTCAAATCTCAACAGCAGCTAAGCGAGGCCACAGCTAAGCTTTACTTCTACCAAATGTTGAAAGCCGTGCAGGTGAGAGGACAGCCACACACTTATTTAATTTGCTTATTGACTTTTGCCGGTAAAAACACCTCTATGATTCGTCTGAAAATGTATACGTGATATAAATACAGTAAACAACTCCTGGCGAGCATCACGTTGGGGATAGATGAGGAGTCTGTTAAAACACGCTGGGAAGAATTTCGATAGTTTGACTCTACTCGAATTCTCCACCTTTGTTATAGAGTAGTGTTGTTTGTATGCTGTAGAATCCATTTACTGCCACCTATAGTATGGGAGAATATCGTCTGACTGTGGGGGAAAGCCTCTCCGAGTATGCAGTGCTGCAAAACGTGTGCCGGCGCGTCAAGTAAAAACCAAGCTAGACTTTTCCTGCAGGCTTCTTTTCAGCGTAGTGAATTTCAGCCCAGCGCAAATTCAGGAAAAAAAAAAACATTTCGTATCATGCAACAGTAGGCTTTTTATTTGTATGAGGACGCGTGGATTTGGGGGATTTTTTTGTTCTTGCAGCTTTCGCTGTAGAGGAGTTTTACTGTGTACACAGTGCGTGTGTGTGTATATATATATATATATATATATATATATATATATATTTTTTTTTTTTTTTTTTTTTTTTTTTGAATGGGTATCTGAATTTTTCCAATTCAAAATGACTGAACATATTTAAGACAAATGTTACTGCAATACATGTATTCACTTAAATCTTAAATCATTAAACCTTATCCAATAACTGTACTGTTATCCCTTCCCTTCCCTTTGGCTGTGGTCTCACGGGGAGAGCCATGGTTATAGTAGCATGTGTGAGTTTCACGAGGGAGATGGGCATTCCTACAAGACAAGTGTATTCTGTGTGTTTAGTACCTGCACAGCCAGGGCATCATCCACCGGGACCTGAAACCGGAAAACATTCTTCTGTCATCACACGAGGACGAATGTCTCATCAAGGTTGGCGCACGCTGTCGCGGCGACACTTGAGCAAAATCGCAGGACCCATGCATGTGTTTGTATCAGGTGACAGACTTCAATCAGTCTCGGATCCTAGAGGAGGCGGCCCTGTTGAGGACACTGTGTGGGACGCCGTCTTACCTAGCACCAGAAGTTTTGACGCATGCCACAACCGGCGGATACGGCCTGCCAGTTGATGCCTGGAGCCTCGGCGTGCTTCTCTTTGTTTGGTAATTTGGAGGCCTGTCTATGTGTTTGTGTGAATGTTTCTGGCTTTTTGAAATCCTGTGTATGGCTGTTTGCGAAGATGTTTTTTGTTTATATGTGTGTGTTGGGGGATTGGTGTTTAATGTTAATGTTTGTGTCCATTTATGTACTTTTATTTTTGTGTAATAAGAGTAAATTTAAAAAAAGATATATTATTTTTATGTGAGAGTTTGGTTGTGTGTTTACGTTCACACGTCAGTGTTTGCATTGCGCGTTTGTGTATGTAAGGTGTTAATGTGTGTACATGTGTTAACATTTGTGTGCGTAGCCTATGCGGTTACCCGCCATTCCACGAGAACTTCTCAAAGCTGTCGGTGAGCCAGCAGATCACGCAAGGCCAGTTCACGATGTTGCCGGCCAAATGGCGAAATGTGTCTGACCAAGGTGAGCTCCTCATCGTCATCCTCTTCATCAACATCATCATTTGTCATGATCCGCTCTCATGTGTGTGTGACAGCCAAAGACGTGGTGAGGAAGCTTCTGGTGGTATCGCCCGCCAACAGGATGAGCATCGACGAGGCGCTCCAGCATCCCTGGATGCAGGTCCTTTTAGTTGTCAGGACAACCGCCGCCATCATCATCAACAGCCTGATGGAGGTCCAAAACAGGATTGTGTGTGTGTGTGTGTGTGTGTGTGTGTGTTTGTGTGTGTGTGTATTTGTGTAGGACCCCGCGATGTTGGAAAAAGCGCACCGACTGATGTATCCACCTGCTGATGCTGAGCACGTTGCCATGGTAACTAGACATTCATATAGTTCACTAACAGCAGAATATTGTGAGGAAATGCTAACTTCCTTAGCATGTTAGCACGCTTCAAAGTATGCTAAAAACTAGCGATTACATTAATTATTTACATTAATTAACATTAATGCGAGTACATTAATTATTGGTGACTCGAATTAAGATGCTAGCTCAAGCTGGGGCAAAGAGCTAATGGTGCAATGCGGAAGAATTTATGTTACTAAATACATGGTTATACCTAAAGTTAACAAATAGAATTAGTAAAATTGAAAAAATAATTTTGCTAACCAAATAAAATGTAACAAATGAATGTCACTAGTGCGTTTGAATTAAAAAAAAATCAATTTTAGAGTAAACAAAGACTTAGGGTGCCACTTTCAGCCAGCCAATGAGAATCATTTTTGATGGCAGGAGGAAGAGTCAACGCCATCATCATCAAGAAAACGACAACGAGAAGAACAGGATGATGAGCAACGTCCTGCAAAACAAGCCCCGCCTACTAGCATTCCATAATGCACATGTACATAGTACAATAAAGCTATTTTTACACATACCGCTTCATGATGTCACTTTCTGTTGTTGGCTGGTTTGTTGTCACAGCAAGCAGTGTTGTATGGAAGTGTTTGTTTGGGGCGTCAAGAGGGAATGAAAAGAAGAATCAATTTTCAGTTTGTCAGTTGTCCGCTTTCTAAAAATGGAACTTAGCCTACTGGCAGATGTGAGGTACGCAGCCAGTCTGAGACTGGAAATAACACTGGCGACAGTGACTTGAGAAAAGTCGCTAAAGAAAAATAAATCGGAGGGTCCTCTTGCGACAGAAGTAACAACCAAAAACTTCAACCAAACCAGATTTATGTAGAGGCAATGCTTGGAGCGTGCAACCTTGTGTTTCTCACTCCGGTCCTCTAGATGGCGGTAGTGCACCTAAATGGTAATATGCCAGCCGCCCTCCAAAAAGAAAAAGCTAGAATGTTTCCATGTAGCACTTAAGCTGCCGCGGGAGTTTGACCATCGGGCACGCTCAAAATAAGGTAACAATTTCTGTTTAAGTCACGTCGAGTATGTAAAGCATGTTGACGCTGCCCGTTTGTCAGAACCGAGAAAGCGTTTCGGTGGACTGAACACGAATTTCCGTTAGCCTAGATCCGCATAGAAAAACATGCCACTAAATATTATTGCCCTTGTTTGCGAGCAGTTTTAATCACGCCGTATGTACTTAATAACCTTTTGGAAACTATGACCATATCACAAAGTTTCGGCGTCCTTGTAATTTACGAATGTGTCAATTCATTATATTTGTTTCAATAAAAACGTCACGTTAGGACACGACAAGATGATATAGATCAAGTATTGATCTTTTTCAAAGTTTTGTTTTTCTTTTGAATACTGCGGTGATTTCTTATGTTTTCATATTCTGCACATCTGGGTTATAACATTTAAATATATAACTCCCAATAGAATATTTCCTTGAACATCAATGGTCAACAAAATTGCAAACTCGGCAGTGCTTTTATGAAATTAATTGTCCTGTTTGCAGTATAATGACGTGTCTGCGTGTGTGTGTTAGTTAACACATCAGAACCAGTCGCCATGCTGACCAATAGCAAGGAGGTCACGGGGTTAGATGTTCAACCAACAGGAGAAAGCGATGATCCAGTTGTGCCACTGCTAACCAGGGGTAAGCATTTTACACTTTTTTTTGCTGGTTCGTCAATCTTCAGCCATTGGTCCATTTTTCTCAAGCTAAATATTGTAATAGTCAATGTGCCCATTGGTGATTTGAATGGAAAGGCCTCCCAGAATGCTTTGCTCGCTGGCAGACAGACAGTCCGTCAGTACCGATAAACTGCAAATATCTGCTGCTAACATGTTGGATCTTTTGGCCATTACTGATGTCCACATGTGTGCTTGCTTTCAGATGAAGTTTATCCTCCTGAGCAGCAGGAGGCAGCACAGAGTCATGACACCAAAAAAACTCCCCAGGTGATTCATACATCCTTGCAATGCAGAAAACGTTAATTTGAGTGCCTAACGGTTGTGCGTGTGCTTGCACTCCCAGAGCTCGTGTACCTTGAAGGTGACCATTCAGCAATGTGGCGACAGTCGCGAGTTCAAAATGGATGGCAAGCAGGAGGTGTCGCCAGGGGCGGGGCTTCGTTGTCACATGTGTGGGGTCACGTGTCCCTCTATGCAGGTGAGGACGCCAGAATGGCTACGTGACCGACACTTGAAAAGAGACATTTCCAAGGCCAATTACAACCGCGTGGTTGTGTGTCCACTGTGTGCGTTTTCAGATGTTTGCGGAGCACATGAGAAGCTCTGATCATATGACCAAATGGAAGGAGATCACACACTCCGTCAGCGTCATGACACACACGCTCCCAAACAGGTGAGACCACACATGCATGCTCACACATTTGCTCTGTGATTATGTAGTGTGAATATATTTGTCCAGCAGACGGCGCCGCTGGTGCGATACATGTCAGTGTCACTTTAATGATGACGTCATCAGCCATCGACGAACCAAACAACACAAGGTCAGATTTCCGAATTATGAATATTAATATCCCCCTTCTGACATCAAAGTGTTAAGGCAAATGTAATTTGTTTGTTGTTTTGCTTTAGAACAACACAATTTGACCTCCAGTAAATCTTGTTCATATTCTTTATCTACTGGATTTACCTGTAAAATATTTCATACACTTCGCTGACTGATTTCACACAAGTAGCTAACGGCTAATATATTTATACAGTCAGTAAAAATCATGCTGCGAACGTGAAGCTACTTGGAAGAACTAAGTTATAAAAAATATAATTTCATAAATATGTTTATAAATCTTGTAAATTATTTTTTTCACGGTGTGTGTCTGGTTGGGCGGTCGCAATCACTAAGACGGGAGTTCCGTTTTTTCTGCTCAGTAAAAGAACGTACATAACAACCAAAAGAGGGCGCCCCAACGCTATAGTATATATAATCTGTCTATGTATGTATTGTATGTGTATGTATGTAGGCCCGTAAACGTGCATCGCGGCCGTTCTGCGCAGATTGCCGCCGTCACTTAAAGACACCCAGAAAGTTTGTGGAGCACATGAAGTCAGACAAGCACAAGCAACAGGTCAGAGATCGTCTGTCCGCCCGCTCACGTGCCATTTGCGCAACCAACAAATGTGCCCATATCCCCAAAGGTGCGAGGGAAGAAGGCGCAGGAAGAGGAGCTCATCACCTTGGATGCCATTGGGTGCTTTGAGGAGGAGGCGGAGACGAAGCAGGAAGTGGGATTAGGATGTGAGGAAGAAGAAATAGCTACTTGACAGGTGGCATTTTTCTACTTTATCCACTCCTAATGGACAAGTTGGACTTATGTCTCTCTCGTGGGACATTTGAATCATGAAACGAGACATTGTGTCCATTTTTTTGTTTCTGCCCTTTGACACACCTGATACAAATTATCAGGAGTATTCTGCGGAGCTTGCTGATGAGATGATTATTTAAATCAGGTGTGATGCTGGCAGGAGACATCGAAGACCAGTAGGGAGCGCTGTCTATTCAGAAGACTTAATCATCCACTTTCTTTGCTGTCATTTTAAATTAATTCATGACTGAAAATTTGGCCAATTTGAAGAAAAAAGGCGTAAAAATGAAGATGAATTTACTAGTGACGTGAAATTATGCTACAAAGGGAAGAATATGGAAGAACTCAATTTAAAATAAATAGTTGAATGGGGTTTAAAAACGCCCCAAACAACAAAAAGAGAACATGAAAAAAATTCCGATAACACAACACTTTTTACTGAATTTTCTTCCTTTGCGAGGAAAAAGGCCATTCACTCTAAAACGAATTATGTTTAAAAAATAACTAATTTATTGGTCAAAAAGAACCAACCCAAAATTGAATCAATTTGACCAAACTTTGACCTTTTGAGTACATATTTTGGTAGAAAAGGTTGAAATACAGAGCTGTCACAATTTACAGATTACCTACCGCAAAACATGAGATAAGGCCCTCCAATGCTCCATGATTTTGTGCAAATCCTGGATTCCAAAAGTAGGCGTGGCATACTTTCATTGACATCATAAGGCTCTACCTGTATTACTTGTAGAATAAACAGGTAAATTGGAGATATGTTACTTGGGAGAAAAGTAACATTTTGATTTAAAATTTCATACGTTTTCCCAGAACGAAACACACAGCTGTTTTTTCGCGCTGAATACAAAATTTTGTTTTCCATTTGGAAAAATACGTGCAATATTTTTTTTTAATCAAAATATTTTTTGTATGATATAAAAAAATGAACGTTTAAAAAAGATCTGTTTTAATTCAGGATTTTTAAGCTAGTTTGCAGAAAAAAAGCTGCCTGCATGTTTGTTTTCTTAATACACAAACAATCATGTAAAATGTCATGATTTGTCATCGAGTCTCAGATATTTTCAATGGTCCTCGAAAAATGTCCAATTGCGTCTCATCAATGGACACAAAATGCTCATTTAATGACAAAAATCTCCTCGTTTGTGACGATGCCATCAAACGTTTCTAAAAAGTGAAGATGGAAGGAAGCACTCGCGCATCGGGCAGCCGAAATGTTTGTGTGACGCCCATCAAATGTACAAGGACAACCCAAAACACAACAAAAACACACTGTGGACCGCCATGATGACTTATTGATTTGTCCAAAAAGCAGACGCCTGTGCATGAGCGTAACCTTGACGATTTGGACACGCATGCAAACAGTTCATACCGGCAACTATTCACAAGAAGTCATCCTGTATTTCTTGAAGGGTTACTTGCATTTTTTTTGAATGGCTGCATGCATTTGGAAATTATTTATCAATTTTAAAAGAATACTTTTGACGCATGATTGGACGATTTGTTGTATTTTCATGTGAGTAGTTATCTCATGCAGATAATATATTTGCCCTGAAAACGTTTTTTTTTTCAGCGCTGTTTTGTTTTTCTTGGGTTAAATGTTTTTCAAATGCCCCCCCCCCACCTTCCAATAAAAGCTCAGCTGCCTCGAGGTCACAAGGGCCTCAAATGAGTTCCCAACGAGCTTTCTCATTCTCTTTATCCCAGTTTGAATGTGCGTGCATGTCTTTTGTCATTGACGATCCATTAAGTCCAAGGACGGGTCCTTGTCATCCTTGTGATGCGTGCGCGCTCTCTTCCCCCGAACGCGCACGCATGCAGGTGACTTTTGATGATGTCTTGCGGAACTTGACTTTTTCTCTAGCACGAGCAACACCGAAAATCCCACATGGCGTCTGCCTGCGTGTATGTTTTAGTTGGGTGTCAAAGTGTCAAAGTGTGTGAGTGTAATTTTTAAATTTGTGAATGTATATATGCTCATTTATCTGTAAAAAGAGGTGTGTACATTTACGTATTCGCGGAAGAGTGTGTGCGTGGCTGTACGTGTGAATGTGGCACAATTTTTGACAATGTGCGTGTGTGTCTTTAATGTCTATCTGTGCGTGTATATAAGTGTGTAATGTCAATGTGTGTATTTGTGGAAGTGTGTGTGTGTGTGTGTGTGTGTCTCACACTGGGAAAGGATTTTCCTGTGGTGTGCGCGAGTGACGCGTGAGTGACGGGCGGACTCCCCCAGTCCTGGACGCCCCGCGTGGCCGATCAAGCGCGCCCACCGCGGCTAACCTACAATTAACAACAATTAGCCGCAATTAGCGTGCCACGCTACCATGACGACAGTTACCATTAAGTGGAAAAATGAAGCCTTCCAGTTTGCTGTCATCACTTCCGGTGCGCGGGACAAACGCATTTTTCATGTCGCATGCCGGTGCACCCAAACCATTTCACATCCTGTCAGTTTTGCCAGGGAAGTAGCACGAGTGGTTCGTCCACGGGTGTACAGATGATGTGCGCTGTCAGTGGGGGGTCCGAGCTAATGGCTGCGAATTGATGAGCGTGTCAATCACGGCGAAGAGGCGGAGCCCCGCTGAGCTCAATTACTGTTCGCATACCTGTCCTTCGACGTCTCTTATTTGTATTTTTAGTAAGCTGATATTAGCTTAGTGCGCTAATTAGTCACACATCTCAGTCAAATGTGGGAATGCTAACGCGCGGTAGCATGCATCTTCATAACCTGTGAGAACCATTGCTGTCCAGAAGGATGAATTTGGTGTGCGTTTGTAATGTTAAACATTGAACATTTTATATATATATATATATATATATATATATATATACATACACACAGTGAACCCTGGTTTACGACATCCCTGCCTTACAATGTGGACCGTGACGTTTTTTTTTGTCCCCTCTTTACGCCCCTCCCCTTCTTTTGTCCCCCCCCTTACGCCATTTTTATCGCCTAACAACATCAGGAACAATAACTTCTGTTCTCAAACATGGCGGTCAATGTGCGTGCTTGACCACGCTCATACGTCATGCGTCGCTCCTTACGTCTGCTATTGGTCTGCGTCCCAACTGCGGAACAGATTAATCTCTTAAACCGGGGCACACACACACACACACACACACACACACGCACAGTATATATATATATATATATATATATATATATATATATATATATATATATATATATACTGTGCGTGTGTGTGCATGTGTATTAATGATATAAATGGGAAAATCCATTTTGATTTAATGAAACAAATGTATTGACTTAATGTTGTTGCATTCTTGAATGGTATCCCACCCCATGTATGAAGAATTGATAAAACTGGTACACCCTAATATATATATATATATATATATATATATATATATGTATATATATATATATATATATATATGTATATATGAAAAAAGAGAAATGAAATCTTTTCACCTCAACCAGTCTCATTAAATGCTGCACTTTATTTATTTATTTTGTCGTCTTTTTTTCCTCCTTTGGCTGGCCGTGAGGAACTTTTCAATCCAAGTCTGTAAATTGACTTCATTAAACGCACGCGCGGAGTGCTAATGAATTGACGCAGTCGTAATGGGCACGAACACAATAAACACTCATTAGTAAGGCATGGGAACCCCCCCACCCCTTCCCCATCTCTCGTATCCCCGAGGACACAGCTGCTTACAAACAGATGGACACTTTTAACGTGGGACACTCCACACTCACGAACACACACACAAACACACAAAGAGCAGCTGGTGGTGGTTGGTACCTGACACAAACACACTTTGCAGCACATGCAACTGCTTCTGGTGTGTGTGCCCTTGTGTGTGTGCAGGCGCGCTTGTGTCTACTGACGCAAAGAATTGTTATTATTAATAAATTAATATTCATTATCATCAATACGACTGCGACTAACAATATATGAATCTCAATTCATTTTCTCATGATCGTTTTCTATTCAGTGGAAAAAACATGACAAAATGTCTTGTACTTCATTCTACACTAGAGCGCGTGTGCGTGCGTGTGTGTGGTGGGGTTGAGAGGTCAAGTATTTCTCAAGTCCTCATGAGACGATGAAAGGTCAAAATGCTGAAAAGAGGGAAAAAGAACATTTCCTTGTGACACAATGGCGCGCCAGCAAAGAGGAGCGTGCGTGCATTCGCTCGCATTGCATTCAGCGACACCAGCCGAGCAAGGTCGCGTGCACGCGCCTTCGCACGCGCTCCTTCAATAAATGCCAGTCTTTCACTTGTGTGTGCACATCAACAAATGGTTTCCTATGTGTGAGCGTGTGTTTTGTGTGTTCGTGTGCATGTAAAGCAGTAGTAAAGTGTGTCCAAAAGTGTAATTGTGTGTGTATTTGTATCATGTGTCTTAACATGTGTCAAAGGGTATGTCTGTTTTGCATGTGTTTTTGTTTCATCGAAACGCGTTCGTGTTGAGCGTAAATTTGTTTTGTGTCTGTGTGTATGTAATTGTAATTTGTGTCTTTTTTCTCTCTGTGTGCGCTTTGTGGAAATGACTACTTTTTCTGTCTTGTCTATGAGTATAGTGTGTGTTTGTGCATCTGCGTGAGTGTGTTTGTTGTGTGTGTGTTTATTTGGGTATGTATGTGTTTAGTGTGTGTGCATGTGTTGATTTGCGTGCGTTTTGTGGAAGAGCGTGTGTTAGTGCCGTGTGTTTGTTGTGCAATGCCATGTGTTGCTTGTGTGTGTGTGTTTTGTGGAGGTGGCTATGTGTTACTTTTTCTGTCTGTTGTCTGAGTGTGTGTGAGTGTGTTCGGTTTGTCTTATGTGTTGATGTGCGTTCGTTTTGTGGAAGAGTGTTAGTGCTGTGTGTTTGTGCATTTGTGTGTGTTTTTCTTGTGTGTGTGCTGTCTATTTCAGTATGAGTGAGTGTGTTTGGTTTGTGTGCATGTGTTGATGTGCATACGTGTATTTGTTGCGTGTTTGTTGTGTGTCTGTCATGTTCTGTTTGGATTTGGTGGGTTTCATGTTTGCTGTGTTTTATTGTGTGCGTGAGAGAGAGTTTGTGTGTGTACTTGTAATTTGTCTAATAATGTCTATTTTGTGTTTTTGAGGGAGTGTGCGTAGTTCTGCCCGTCTGTGAATTTTTGTGTTCTGTTTCAGTGTCTGAAGTTGAATCTGTTGTTTGCTTGCAATACATTTTATTTTTATTTTAGTGTGTGTTTGTTTTGCGTGTGGTCACACTGTCATAAACAAAATACTTTGTGTGTGTCCGAGCACGTGTGTGTGTATATGCAGAGCGTGTCGATATTTTGGATTTGTTTTGTGGAACATCGCTTCTGTGTGTCTGACGTGTATTTGACAGTGTGCGCTCGTGTTTGAAGTTGAGTGTGTTGTTTGTGTGTGGTGTGTGAGTGCGTGCGAGTTTGTTTTGTGTGCGGATATGAAAGTGTGCCTGTAATTTGTGTTTATTGAGGGGAGCGGGGTGCAGGCGTACTTGCCTAATGGAGCCCGGACCAGAGTCGCTCAACCCGGGCCGCTGTTTTTTTTTTTCCATATACGCATGCAAATGCTCTCATACAGTCGCGCTCACACGCTATTGAAACTATTATACAAAAGCGCCCTCGTGCACTATTGAAACGCTCTCGCATGCTCAAATGAAAGACTTTCAGTTGCCTTTGAAAAGCTTCCACGAATCACCTGAAGAACTCATATCGAAATATTCTCACATCCATAGCTTTCATCCGCTACACAATGTGAAAATGTGGTTTCTATCAGTTTGACGGTTGAAAGGAATCCCGTTGTGTGTGTGCGCGCGCGTGTGTGTGTTGGGGGGGGGGGGGGGGGGTGACCTGTGGAGCGTGAGATTGAGGGGGGGGGGGGGCATCAAACAGGGAGCGTTAAATGATCCATGAATTTGAAGATTTGTCTACCTTGCGCGCGTGTCAGTGCGGGATAATTTTCTTTTTGAGTCCCACTGGGTTGATAGATTTCAAACAGGGGGGTGATGTGTGTGTGTGTGTGTGTGTGTGTGTGTGTGTGTGGGGTGTTCGTTGCACTAGTTTCCTTTTGAACAAGTTTTGATTAATTTGAATCAATGAGTTGATTCTTCGCAAATTTGAACAGTTAAAATGATAATATGCTCACGAAAATTCACAATTTTTACTTTGACTGCATATAGGCTATTTGTCCTTTTTTTCGCGCTTCAATTCGTTGTGAATGGATGCAGAAGTAGCATTCATTCATTATTAAAATACATACTGGTAACATATTTTCATTTGAATGCATCGTAAAATAAATTGAATGGAAGGATTTTTTCCACAAAAGAAAAATTGCACCATTATTGTTTCAAGAAAAGAATAAAATCCATGATAAAATAACATCCTTAATGGCGTCATACATTCTAATTATGCGAAATGATAGCTCTTCACTATATCAAATATTTATGTATTATATAATTATTAACCAGGAAAGGTGGAAGACATGGTTAGCAACGCGACAAGTGCATTTGCATTTCGACTTAAAAAAACTACTATTTCGTTATTAATATTTCCGTCATGTATGTACTGTATTGTAATAAATATTTGATTCATTTTATTGTAATCAGATGTGAATAACTAAAGTACAAAATGAATTACTGTTAAATTAATTGTAAACACGGCTGCAGCGTATACAGCATCCTTATCGCCTTTCCTTGCTCTTCTTGCTGACTCGTGCGCGCGCGCGTGTGCGTGCGCCTTAAGTGTCTTGCAGAGTGAAAGACGATGGCTGGCACGCGGAGAGCTTGCTGCACCAACAGGAAACACTTAAGTGGCTTCAAGTGTGTCCATGCGCGTGCGTATTAAAATGCGCCGAGTGAAGGCTTGAGATAAAAAAAACAAAACAACAACACTATAAAGGACACACAACACACACCAATGCCCCAGTAAATTCTTTCATAATAATATAATTGGAGTGTGTGTGTGTGTGTGTGTGTGTGTGTGTGTGTATGCCAAGCATGCCTGACACTTAAAGATAAAACCTTAAAGATAAAAATCAAACAGTAAACCGATTTTGAAGATGTACTTTCAAACTCAAACCCCACTTTGAAGCCACAAGCCTAGCTTGTTTAAAATCCTACAGTACTTTGAAACAATAACCTTAATTGAAAACCCTCATTTGAAATCCCAACCCTGGAGTGAAACCTTTCTTGCAAATCCTAGTTTAAAACCCTAATTTGAAATCCTAACCCTAGTTTGAAACTAACAATTAATTTGAAAACAAACAACTATAATTTCAAACCTTAATTTGAAATCCCAGGCCTGGTTTGTAACCCTATACTTTTAAGCTCCAATACTGTGAAAACATGATTTGAAAGCCTAAACCTAGTTTCCAACTCAAATTTGAAACCGTACCCTACATTGAAATCCTAATTTGAAACGCCTACTCTAATTTAAAACCTTAAATTGAAACCCCAACCCTAGTTTAAGACAATTTGAAACCCCTGGCCTACATTGAAACACCAAACTAGTTTCAAACCCCAATTTGAAAGCCTAGTATAGTAGTATACTGTATATAGTATAGTATAATTGAATAAAATAGAATCAATTTACTTTGTCATTGGACAATGTATACAGCAAAATTTGGAATACTGCTAAACCCTAGCCCAAGTTTGAAACCCTAAAACTAGTTCAAAACCCTAATTTGAAAGTTTGAAGGTAGTTTCCAGTCCTAATATGAATAAAATTACTGTCATTGGACAACATATACAGCAAAATTCAGAACATTGCTAAACCCTAGTTTAAAACCTTAAAACTAGTTTAAAACCCTAATTTGAAATCTTAAAGGTAGTTTCCAACTCCAATCTCAATGCAATAGACTGCAATAAAATGCATTTTTCCCTTTGTACTTTACACCATGTAAACAAAGACAAAGAGATGGGGAGCGCTGCTAAACTCAGTTTGAAACTCTAAATTAAAACCCAAATCCTCGTTGGAAACATTAAGTTCAAACCTATAAAACCCTAATTTGAAACCCGAACCGTATCATTTGTACCACTAACACCCCCCACTACCACCCTTCAGTTATGCCACTCATGTTTACAACAACAAGTATGCGTGGGGCTTCCTTATGTGTCAACTCCCCTGGTGTAAAACAGAACTCAGTAGTCCAAAGAAAATAAATGTTTAAAATGATCACGTGTTTTCAGTGAAGCTTTGCAATTGTTTGCGCATGCCAGCCAATACTTTTGCTGTCTGCTACCGAAACTTTTACTTGCCACCTGTGGCTGCAGTCTGACCACGTGACCTCATACGGAAGCGGAAGTGCCCGCGTGCCAACAGCCAGCTGAGCCGCGGCAGAGATCCTCTATTCAGCACAACGTGACCCATCGGACAAGTTGCAACGTGCCGGGGCCTGGGCAAAAGCCTTGACGAAGTTTAAGTCCACCCACTTCGCATTATTGCAAATTTGCCCCGCCTCGCAACATCCGTCCCTACCCGCGTATATCTCTTTTAATTTAATTTGGGGTCCATGCCCCAGTGAGTGAGCCCTCTCCATCCACGGAGAGCATCTGCGCCTGGCCAAGCTCTTGAGCTAGCGGCTAGTGGCTAGCAGGCTAACGGCTAGCGGCTAGCGAGCTAGTGGCGCTGTGATGGCGGAGCTGGTGCAGGCAGGAGGACAGGCCTCGATCGGCCAGCCGGGGCTCAAGTCGGACGGCCTGGCCGACGCGTTGCAGCGGGCCCGCCAGGTAACCTCCGCCGAGGGGCCACCGGCCAACGAGTCCCGCGGATCCTCCCCAGCTCCCAACTCGCCCCTCACGTCGACTCGGCACACTTTTTTTGCCTTCTTTTGGACAGCCGAGCGCTCGCAACTTGTCGAGCGAGCGCGCACGCACTCAAACTAGCACGCAAAGCTAGCTGGGAGCTAGCTCGGGCACTTTTGCCCACTTTGACGCGATTGACACGAGCACCCCTTGCCGGGAGACGCTTACTTTGGGGGGACTTTGACGAGCTGTCACGCCAAAGTGGGGGGGCGACGACGAAGATTAGTTGGGGTGGAGGAGGGGGGGGGGCACATAAGTTTGTCCACACGTGTCACTTGGCCTGACAACTTGTTGAACTCAACAACAAACTAATATACTAACAAACAACGACGTTTTTAATGCGCTAATTAACGCTCACTTATTTGGTGCACATTAAAT